>NW_026067989.1:877823-1116808 GCF_014885135.2 Alexandromys fortis
TATACACACACACATGAATTCTTCCCTCAGACTCTATCCTTTAGAGAACCTGGACCCATAAGAACAGAATTTCTCACCATTTCTTGTTGGCTCTGGAAAATCTTGTCATTGCCTTCCTAAATGTGATCCCTCTAAAAACTCTCAGGAGGTGACTCAACATTCCCTAAAGATTCCACATCATCAACTGGTCAGCTGGAAGCACCCTTTGCATTGATATATCACTAAATAGCCACCCAGAGTTAATGTGTGAGCTCCCAAGTTAGCCTAAGTCTCTAGTTCAGGTCTTTTGTAGAGCAAATAGAGTCATACTTTGTTACAATGTCCTCTGGTACCCTTTTCCCTTAAACTTCCCAAAGAGAAACAGTTGAGCTTGACCAAATGTCTTCTTCCTGTGAAATGAGAGCAACAGGAAAGATTCCAGCTCTAACAATAATAAGATCCAGTTAGCATTTAATTTACATGCATGCTGATTTACTTTATAGTTATGTATTATTGGAGAAGTATGGTTTTTTTCTAGAAAGCTCAGTGATTGCGAAAGGTAATTACCAAAGCAGTTCAGTTCCACTAACAACGTGAATGTGCCGTGTGTCTTAAAATGAGTTTAAGACTCACCAACTTTTCCTTGAAAAGAATTGGTAACTATATCTACCAAAATAAGTGCATCATGATTTTCCTTCATTTGTGAATTATGTGTGGGTATTTAAAATACCTTCCTACTCTTTCATGTATACATAGATACCCTAGAGACTGGGATGCACAGTCCTTTAAGGAACCCATTGACAATACCAGTTGGAGAAAACACCTTAGAAATGGTTGTACACTTGTCTTAAATTTCTGTGCTACTCAATGAACCTGGGTTCTGAATCTGTAAAGCTTTTAGCATGCATAGGCAAGCATGCACACATGCAGACAGAGTTATTTATTTTTACAATGTAATACCTCGGGATCCCTGGAGTGAATGTTGGTATACTTTGAGAACAGAAAGTAAAAGAGTACTCACAGAAGGCTCAAGAAATTGATCACTCATCAAAGCAAACATCCTAAAATCATGTCACTTCCTACCCTGTCTCTCCCATCTTACCAAGTCTGCATCCTATCCTGAGCTTTGACTCTCTTGGTCTTCACTGATCATGACTTCTAGACCAAGGCTTCACAGAAGGGGAGATGTTGGAAGAAAGATTCTCAGCTGAAGACACATCAATACAAAGACACAGGAAAGTGAAAATAGGAAAGTCTGAAGTGCATTCTTGCCCCAGACCTCACCCTTGGGATAGGGGAAAACTATCGTTCAACTCTGAGATGTAAGGATGGACAAGTAGTCCAGAGTGAGGAGAAAGTCAAATGGTGAGCAGGAGTTTGGATCTAGGTAGCTATCCAATCTCTTCAACCAAGGGTAGGTCAAGATTCCACAATGTTTATAGAAAGTTAGTAGCTTGTGCAATAACCTCTTGGAAAAATACTGGAAGGAGAAAGGCTAGACACACACAAGCTGTGAGGTGTGATGTCACAGTCAGAGAGTAAGACCAAGGATGGAGAAGAGAAGAGGGCCGTGGTGGGTGAAAATGGAGTAAGGGAAGGTTAGAAGTCACATCACCGTGTGTGGTAATGTTCTTGTGGTAGGAGCCCATGATCCAGACATCCTGAGACTTTCTCTCATCTCCGTAAGTTCTGGGTGTGGTGTGGGTACTCAGAAACTACTTGTTGACTCCCTGGACCTGATATTCTCCCTCGTTAACTAGTCTCAGTAAAGGCAGTAAAATGAAGCAACATCATCAAATAAAGTAACTTCAGTGGTCTCATTCTGTTTCCAAATCTCTGTTTTTGCATTTATGAAGTGAGTAAGTAGGCTGTGGAAGGATTTCCGTGGATCACCTCTGACTCCAGTGCTCCGAGTCAGCTAGATCCCAGGAGCCCAAGATGGTCTGTGTTTTCTCAGACAATTCTGGCAGAATTCTTGGAAGATGGTCAATTTGGAAAAGCAGCTCCTCTCAGTTCACCCATCCCCTGTCTCCGAGCCAGGGCTAATCAGGAGGTGACTGCGGTGACTATGTTTGTGTATCGGTAACTCCCATCAACATAGGAAATAAACAATCATATTATGGATCGATGGGGTGCTGTGATTCCCAGGTAGACCCATTAGCAATATAAAATTGTGTTTTTATTTGAAGTTAATTTCTAGTTGGCTGAATTTATGTTGCCTTTGAAACCTCCTGGTGCTTTCAACACAGCCTGCCTCTTTGTTTTCCCCTAGCCCTGAGAAGGGATCCCTAGATTGTTGATTAAGAACTATTCAGCAGCAGCCTGCTAAGTGTCTTATTGATAACAGTCCTCTTCCTAATTCGCCTCTGGCTGGTCCTTCCAGGCAGATGCTGCTGGATATAGTCTTGAGCCTGAAGAGTCTTGTGGACTTAGAGACAAAGCAAAGACAGGGAGATTCTAACTACAGCCGTATCCTAGGCTTCACCCCTGCTTGAAGCAGTTTCCAGCACACTGTTTCCCTTGACAGTTCGGTGAAGTGTGTGGGAGTCTAGATGGTGAACACTGTGTGTTCCTAGTTTGGAAGAAAAAAGTAGATCAAGTTTCTATGTGATTCTGCAATGATTTAAGAGCTAACCTATTTCAAAGGGGAAGGGGGAAAGGGGATGGAGTCTTTGCAGCTGGAATAGCCTTAGAAGCAAGCGCTGGCATGAAAAACTATCTGGGTTGGGAGGTATTAACATTGACATTTCCTCGCCAGTAACATCATACCGCCTACACTGTAAGTCTGAGGCTCCTAGAAGCGTACCTTAGTGTGATCATTTCCACCAGGCCCATAATCTTAAACTGGACCGAATAACCAGATGAGGAGAAATGTTGCCTGTGTGAGGTGACTCCAAGGTGCTCCATCCTCTCTGCCCCTCCATATTGCCTGCTCTCTAAGGAGGCATTAGCAAGATTGATGCAGACAAAACACTCACATATTGGAAGATCATCTCTTGCCACTTGGGTGCTCTGCAATTGTCCTGGGAGTCCACATTAGCCTGGGGGATAGATAATGAGGGACTACAGGAAACAGAACTGACCTATTCCAGATGAGGCTGTTCTTGACAAACCGGAGCTTACTCGATTTAACTGCTGATTGCAGACACATGAACAAGCCCAATTGAAACCAGAACATACTTTTGGCTGAGCTGATTTCAAAATGCCAACCTGCAGAATCATAAAGTAAATAAATGGCCGAGGCTGACAACTTGGAGTGTTTATTACACAGCAAAGAAACCCAAAACACTGAGTTGTTGCAAAAGGCAGGAGATGTGATCTTCTCACCAGCAGCACTGGGTTCCCACATAATAAGCATTCAATGGATGGTGCCTGTCACCTCCACTGTGGAAAGAGGGACCTGCTAAAGAAGTAAGGATACCAAAGCCTCCAGCATTGTCCTTCACTCTAGGAGCAAACCTGCCTGCATGAAATGCAAAGTAATTTGAAGCCCTATGTCTATAGATGAAAAGCTACTTGCTACTGATTCTTGAATATTCTCACAGAGCTCTCTTCACAGCTTGTTCCTGGAGAACAGAAATGAAGATTACATGGAGAACCTTGTTCTGACCCCTAAGATGAAGTGGGTAGGTTTGATTTCTTGTTACCAAGGTAACCTCTCTCACTAAACCTTTAAGAGATAATTACTCTGCGTGAAGACTTTTGCTTTGCCTTGCACACCAATACAGTTCACAGACAATGCATTTACATGAGGAACAACAGACACACAGAGCCCCTTGATCTGACATGCAACAATTCAGCACAGAAGCACTTGTCTGCAAATAATTGGCACCAGTTTAGGGGACTCTCACCTCAATGTATAAGAAAGATTTTAAAGCTGAAAGCATGTTTCTAAAAACTTTTTCAATTTTCCCATTTTATAAGTCATAAAAGTAGAACCACAGAAAAACTGAACAGTAATATCAGTGTCTCAGAGAATAATAACAGCAGATCTGGAACTAAAAATTGGACCTCCTTCAGAGTGTACTCAGGAGCAAGAAGTTCTGGGATAACATTGCACAGGGGAGCAATCATATAAAACAGTTATGTACTGTACATTTTAAAGAGCTAGAAGAAAGGTTTTATACAAGAAATAAATATTCAAGGAGATGGAGTATATATAATACAATTGTGACATTATACAATAATGGTGTTTCCATTAATATGTACAACATCAAAGGCTGAAGACTGAAAGATAGCTAGATAGATGATAGATATATTGACTTGTACAAAGATGGCTGAGAGTTAGATAGATAGATCGATAGATAGATAGATAGATAGATAGATAGATAGATAGATAGATACTGACAAATAGATCACTTAATGCCTAATCTAATATTCACCTCTTTAATATGTGCATTTTCTGACTTTCAGCCACTGAGGCAGAATGTATTTTTTAAATAAACTACTTTTCATTCCCTGTGCTAGTTAAATCCACATAAAACATGACAGGGCTTAGAAAGGAATTCTGGACACATACACACACACACACACACACACACACACACACACACACACACAAAGGTTTAGCTGCATCTTTTTTTTCCAGATAGGCTCTGTTTGCTGGCAGCGTGCTGCAGCTCCTTTAAGAGATGTCTTCTTGATTCAGCGGTATAAAAAAATAAATGCAAGGTTTCAAAACAACCGCATCCTGGTTTGCCAGCATGAGTGGCTCTGACTCTTTCGGGAGGTCTGACTGTGAATAGGCTCTGTGAACAGAGTGCTACAACTTGCTTAATGGCAACATAAACCAGCTGTGTGCCTGAAAATGGGGCGATGTTCATGGTTCTCAAAAACAGGGAACATGCCTCAGCCATAGTGAACTGGACAGAGCAAGTAGACAGAGCCGTGTTGGCCCTAGCCATGCCCACTTAGCATTAAAAAAGAAGGGTGCTTCTGGTCAGAAAATAATTACAGATACACAATAAAGACAGATTCAGATTTAAAAAAAAAAGACCTCTAAATGGGCCACAGTGTTGGAAAAATATATGTAGGCCTGGGAGAGAGAAGGAAAAGAGTATAGAGAATTTTAAAAAGAAGTAAATCACTTTAAAAAAAAATAAAACAAAGTCTTTAAATAGACAGAGTACAGATAGTCATAGACTAAAAGGAGTAAAGAAAAATAGGTCACATAAAGATGGAAATTATATAGAGAGTCTGGATTATGTGTATTATTGTGTTTTCTTTGAATTTTTGACTGTGAAGGAGCTAAGTACAGAGAGACATTTAATTTTATGGGATACTAAGCTAAACCAACATATATATTTTAAAGGTATCTTGATTTCAAATTTTGGGTCTAAGAATATGTTGCTTTGTAAAGGAGGTTCTGCTTTTGTTCCCACAGAAAATGAGAATGTAGGATTCCTTCCAGGATAATGTGGTTTTATGGACCAAGGCCACCCAAAAGGTCTCCATGACCACCCCAAATATTACTTTGCCCAAAACAGAAGGAATAAGTTTGGAGAGAACTATGCCCAAGTTCCCCAAATATTTTTAAAAGTGTTTGTTTGCATTTAAATGGGGATATGTTCTAGAGATTTTCATTGGTATGGATCTTTGTTTATTGATACAAATTAAGGTAAGTTTTGTTTTATATATATAAGTATAGAAATATATATATGTATTTCTGCTCTTGATTAAGGTATTATGTTTGTGCAGCTCATTTAAAAATGTAGTGTATAATTAACAAATATATGTTAATCAAAATCATCTGTAATAGTCAAGCTTGTAGTCATGTTAGTTAGGTTTTCTAGATATATAGAGATATATTTCAGTTAGACAAATATTCTTCAAATCTTTCAAAGACTACAGAATATGCCATTTAAAATCTGTTAAGAACTTAGGACTTTTCACAAAAAGAAGACACACCTGCTCCTGACAGCACCAATTACTTCAATAGGAAGATTGGCATCAAAGAGGCTACTTATGGAGTTGGTTAGCCATTTGGGCAAGAAATTGCTCTAGCCTCAACTGTTTGACTGGACTTGTAGGACCACAGAAAAATGACTGCTGAAGCTGCCTAAAGAAGGTGAGACACTCCTTCAGGGTTCCTGCTTCATGAAAGAGTTTGCCAGATATTCTGCAGGACACAGAAGAAAGTGACTGACAAACTGCCAATATAGGTGGAACTGTATTTGAAATTTCCTGCTTTCTGGAAAAGTTTGCCATATACTATGGGCTGGTAGGCTGAAAATAGGTGCCTGCAACATTACCAAAGTACTTTGGGTGACTATCCAAGCAGTGAGATGTCTCTGTCAATTCTAGAGTTTTGGAAGTTGCTTACAATGCACTACATGTTTACTTAGGTAATATATCCTTCTGGAGTTTTTGATGGAATTGAAGGATAGATAGTTATAACTATAGTTTTCCTTAGTTATGATCAGATATAAAGTAGATATAAACATTGTAACTATAATTCTTGCTTGATATCGGTTTTGTTATATGTAATTTTACTATGTTAAAGTTAAAACCTTCCTTTCTATTTAGACAGAAAAGGGGAGGTGATATGTGAAGTCCTTCTGTATATGTGTTGCTTTTATTGGTTAATGAATAAAGCAGTTGTCTTGTCATTTGGTCTAAGTGTTTGCGCAACAGTAGGCTTCCCTGATTATGCTCCTTTGGATAATTATTCCTTCATTGAGAAGATTGGGCAAATTCAAAACTACCTAAGAGATAATCATGCTAGAATCTATGGTATCATATCATATGAATTTTAATATCCAGATTAACACTTATATAAGTAAGCAAACCCTCTGACTTAACTCCAAAATTAGCCTACGGGTCTCCAATCAAATGGTATGATTGAAAAGAGAGAAAAATGTAGAGGTCAATAAAAATCAATAAAAAAGAAAATAGAAGACAGTTACTACCACCATCACTTTGTAGATTTTGTTCAGAAAAGTTCTCTTATGAGATGAGATGAGCAGCTGAAGCAGGGCTGCCAAACATTTGAAGCTAGTTATATCTTAGGGAAGAGGAGAGCATTCTCCTTGGTGCTTCTCATGGCTACCTCTAGATGTTTTCCAGCAGACCTGACCTTTAAAGGGCAATGCAATAAGAACACTGTTATAAGCAGAGTACAAAGGGCCAAAAGTCAGTTCCCTTCAGCTCTGCTGTGCAAAAGCCCCTGAATCAGAGCTCTAGGCTCAATGCTGTCCTCTCCTCTTCTTCACTATTCTATTTTTTGTTTTTTTTTCTTTAATTTTTTTTTGATTTTGCATACTAATCCCAGTTACTTCTCCCTCTTCTTCTCTTGCCCCTTGCTTTTCTCCATCCCACCACCATTTACTCCTCAGAGTGGGTAAGGCATTTTTTTGGGAGTCAACAAAGTCTGGTATACCAAGTTGGGGCAGGACCAAGCACAACCTTCACTCCTCCCCTCAGATCAAGGCTGAGCAAGGTATCCTGCCATAGAGAACAGACTCCAAAAAAACCAGTTCACCCAGGATAAGTCCTGGTCTTACTGCCAGAGCCTCCCTCCCCTACAACAGATCAAGTCACATAACTATCACTCACATTCAGAGGGCTTAGTTCGGTCTCACGCAGGATCCCCAGTTGTCAGTCCAGAGTTTGGGAGCTGCTATTAGCTTGGGTCAGCTGTCTTTGTGGTTTTCCTAATCACAATCTTTCCTTGCTCATATGATCCCTTCTCCCTCTCTTCAACTAAGCTTTGGAGCTCAGTCCAGTGCTTGGCTATAGATCACTGCCAAAGTTGTCCTCTATTCCACTATATATCTCACTAAAACTCTAAACTCTAGTTCTAATATTGTTTATTTTTCTTTCATCTCTGGCTTTAAAAAAATTTCTGCCATCTAAAGAATTTCCCAATAGAACACTCATCCGATGTTGGTGGAAATGCAAACTTGTGTAACCACTTTGGAAATCAGTGTGGCGGTTTCTCAGGAAACTGGGAGTCAACCTACCTCAGGATCCAGCAATTCCACTCTTGGGAATATACCCAAGAGATGCCCAATCATACTACAAAAGCATTTGTTCAACTATGTTCATAGCAGCACTATTTGTAATAGCCAGAATGTGGAAACAACCTAGGTGTACCTCAATAAAAAGAATGGATAAAGAAGGTGTGGCACATATACACATTCAAGTTCTACTCACCGGTAAAAAAAAAAATGACATCTTGAATTTTGCACACAAATGGATGAAAACATTTTACTGAGATGACACAGACCCAAAAAGATGAATATGGTATGTACTCACTCATAAGTGGATACTAGCCATAAACAAAGAACATTGAGCCTATAATTCATGATTCTAGAGAAGCTAAATAAGAAGGTGGACCCAAAGAAAAACATATATTTATCCTCCTGGATATTGGAAGTAGACAAGATTGCCGGGCAAAAGTTGGGAGCACAGGGCTGGGGGTGGGGTGGGAGGAAGGGGAGATGGGGAGAGAGAAGAGAGAAGGGAAGGATTGTAGAGAGCTTGGGAGAATGGGATGGTTAAGATGGAGGAAGGATGGATATGGAAGCAGGGAAGACAATATCTTAATTAAGGGAGCTATTTTAGGGTTGACAAGAAATTTGGCTCTAGAAGGGTTCCAAGTTATTTAAGGAGATGTCCCCAGCTAGGTCCTTGGGCAGCAGAGGAGAAGGTGCCTGAACTGGCCTTATCCCATAGCAACACTGATGAATATCACCATTGAACCTTCATCTGGCGATGGATGGAGATAGAGACAGAGACCCTGTGGGGGGAGTGGGAGGGAAATGGGAGAAGGGGAGGAGATGGAAATTTTTAATAAATAAATTTTAAAAAGATGAAAAAAGAATTCCCCAATATTTTTAACTAGCAGGTTTAATCTTTTAAACCTACCATCGTATGATGTGTGTATTATTGACCAGGGTTTCTTCTGATGTTTTATTATATCATATGGAAAAAAATGAAACCATTTTCTGTCCTATCAACCTCTGCCATACTGTCTAAGACCTGGTGCATTTTCATT
The DNA here is from genome assembly GCF_014885135.2 of Alexandromys fortis. Lineage (NCBI taxonomy): Eukaryota > Metazoa > Chordata > Mammalia > Rodentia > Cricetidae > Alexandromys > Alexandromys fortis. The sequence continues at coordinate 886,801 of NW_026067989.1, forward strand.
TTAGATAACTGGAGTGTAATACAGCTGGAGAACCCTGGAAGACTGTGTAGAAAATGTCTAAGTTACTAACAACGAAGGATGAGAAACAGGATTTTTAGCAACCCATTCTATGTTTGTCACTAGGAGTGGGCTCCTTCCAAAGACTCTGATTCTGGCAGCTTGTAGACAGGTTAGGGAAATTTTCTAGGCAGAGAACCATTGACATTTGCTTTCAGTGTATGGAAGGAAGTACTAAGAAGCAAACCTTAATAGATACAAAACATTGAAATAACCCCCTGTATCTTATCAGATCACCATGGCTTAAAGTTAGAATTCCAACAACACTAATAGCGGAAAGTCTACAACCGCATGGCAATTGAACAATGTTCAACTGAACCATCACTGGGCCAAGGAAAATTAAAAATTAAAGACTTCCTTGAATTCACAAAACTGAAAGTACAACATACTTAAACTTATGGAACACCATGAAAGTAGCGCTAAGAGGAATGTTCATAGCACTAAATGCCTACATAAAGAACATGGAGAAAGGACACAGTAGCAACTTAATAGCTTACCTGAAAGTTATAGAAGAAAAAGAAGCAAACTCACTCAAGAGAAGTAGACACCGTCAAATAATAAAATTGAAGCCGGGCGATGGTGGCCACACCTTTAATCCCAGCACTCGGGAGGCAGAGGCAGGCGGATCTCTGTGAGTTCGAGACCAGCCTGGTCTACAGAGCTAGTTCCAGGACAGGCTCCAAAGCCACAGAGAAACCCTGTCTCGAAAAACCAAAAATAATAATAATAATAATAATAATAATAATAATAATAATAATAATAATAATATAATTGAGGGCTGAAGCCAGTAAAATAAAAATAAAGAGAACAATACGAAAAATCAATGAAACAAGAGCTGGTTTTTTTGAGAAAATCAACAAGATAGACAAATCCTTATTCAAACTGACCAAAAGGAAGAGAGAGAATATCCAAATTAATAGAATCAGAAATGAAAAGGGAATATAACAACAGACACTGAGGAAATCCAGATTATCATTAGGTCATACTTTGAAAAGCTGTACTCCACAAATTTGAAAAACATAAAATAAATGGACAATTTTCTGGATAGGTAACACATAATAAAATTAAATCAAGACTAGATAAACAAGTAAATAAGCCCATAACCCCTAAGGAAATAGAAGCAGTCATCCAAAGTCTCCCAAGTAAAAACAGCCCAGAGTCAGATGATTTCAGTGCAGAATTCTACCAAAATTTCAAAGAAGATCTAATACCAACACTCCTCAAATTGTTCCTCACAATAGAAACAGAAGGAACATTGCAAAACTCTTTTTAGAAGGCTACATTTACCCTGATACCCAAACCACAAAAGGATGCAACTAAGAAAGAGAACTACAGACCAATCTCCCTCATGAACATTGATGCAAATTTTCTCAATAAAATACCGGCAAACCAAATCCCAGAACACATTAAAAAAATCATCCACCACGATCAAGTAGGCTTCATCCCAGATGCAGGGGTAGTTAAACATATGAAAATTGATCAATATATTCCACCATATAAATAAACTGAAAGAAAAGCCCACATGATCATCTCATTATTGATATTGAAAAGCCTTCAACAAAGTCCAACACCCCTTCATGATAAAAGTCTTGGAGAGATGAAAGCTGAAAAAAATATATCTAAACGTAATAACGACAATAAACAGCAAGCCAACAGCCAACATCAAACTAAATGACGAGAATCTCAAAGCAATTCCGCTAAAATCAGGAACAAGACAAGGTTATCCACTCTCTCCACGTCTAGCCAATATAGTACTGAAAGTTTTAGCTAGAGCAATAAGATAACAAAAGGAGACTGGGGGATACAAATTGGAAAGAAAGAAGTGAAACTTTTGCTATTTGTAGATGATATAATAGTATATATAACTTACCTCCAAAACACTACCAGGGAACTACTAGAGTTGATAAACACTGTCAATAATGTGGCAGGATACAGGATTAACTTAAAAAAAATCAATAGCCCTCTTATATATGAATGATAAATGGACTGAGAAAAAAAATCAGAGAAACATTACCCTTCACAATAACTACAAATAACATAAAATATCTTGGGGTAACTCTAACTAAAGAAGTGTAAGACCTGTTCAATAAGAACTTTAAGTCTTTGAAGAAAGAAATTGAAGAAGATATCGAAAAATGGAAAAATCTCCCATGCTCTTGGATAGGTAGGATAAACAGAGCAAAAATTACAATCTTACCAAAATCAGTGTACAGATTCAATGCAATCCTCATCAAAGCCCCACAATTCTTCACAGTCCTCAAAGGAAGAATACTCAACTTTATATGGAAACACAAAAACCCCAGGATATCCAAAACAATTTTGTACAATATGGGAACTTCTGGAGGTATCACAATCCCAGACTTCAGGATCTACTATAGAGCTATACTAATAAAAATAGCTTGGTATTGGCATAAAAACAGACATGTGGCTCAATGAAATAAGATTGAAGACCCTGATAATCCACACACCTATAAACACCTGATTATTGACAAAGAAGCCAAAATTATACAATGGAAAAAATCATCTTCTACAAATGATGCTAACATAACTGGATATTGACATGTAGAAGAATGCAAATAGATTTATATCTATCCCTATACACAAAACAAGTTCCAAATGGACCAAAGACCTCAACATAAATCCAGTTACACTGAACCTAATAGAAGCAAAAGTGGGACGTAGCCTTGAATGCATGGGCACAGAAGACCATTCCCTAAGTATAACACCCATATCACAGACATTGAGAGCAGCAATTAGTAAATGGTACCTCCTGAAACTGAGAGCCTTTTGTAAGACAAAGGACATGGTCAGGTGTAAGATGGAATCTCGGAGTTGTTTTGATTTGCATTTTCCTGATGGCTAAGAATGTCAAGTATTTCCTTAAGTGTCTTTCAGCCATTTGAGTCTCTTCTGTTTTAATTGCCATCATAGAGCCTACATCCAGTAACAGTTGGAAGCAGATGCAGTGATACACAGACAACCAAAAGGCTGAGCTCCTAGAGTTCAGTTGAAGAGAGGGAGGAGGGGTCATACAAGCAAGCAAGGGTCAAGATGATGATTGGGGAAACCCATATTTCATGTGTTTTGAAATAAGCCAAGCCTTGACTTATACATTAAAGTATTCTAGAATTAGAAGGACTCCCACGGTTGCCAGAAACAAAGGCACACTCTTTTGAGAAGCCTGTCAAAACATTCCAGATATAATGCTTAAGAAAATAAAGCTCACAGTCAAGTATAGTCACAGGTCACTGAATGATGAGGCTCATTTTGAGAAATGCATCATTAGACAATTTGATGTTGTAAAAGCATTAGGCTCTCTTTGCTAAGACCTAGAAGGTAATAGTCAATCATTTGACATGGCCTTTAAAATGCAAGTAGTCAGCCTGTAAGGCTGCTGCCAGCACAACATAGCTCACTTCTTGACAGCAAACTTTTTAATAGCCAGGAATATGCATTAAAGCAGCAATAAAATATAGTATAGTAAATATACAAATGGGTAATATGCCCATTTAAAAAAAAAACAGAGTTTACTCTGTAGCTCTGGCTGTCCTAGAACTCATAGTGTAGACCAGGCTGGCCTCAAATTTATAGAGATCCACCTGCTTCTGCCTCCAGAGAGCTGGGGTTCATGTTCCACTAGACCCAGTTTATCAGTTTCTTTATAGTGTATTATGAGAAGCACATAATTGCACTGCTGTACTTGCATTCACTAGAAGGTTGGTGTAGTTACAGCATCATCTTCCTGAACACATGGATAATTCATATGCTATGACATCTCGATGGCTCTAATGTCACCAGACAATATGAGGTTTCTGCTTCTTTACTATCTTATCAGACTAGGTAGTCCATCACTGACTGGACTGTCATGTATCACATCACTATTACAAAACACATAGAAAGCCTGGTGCTGTTAGTGAAAAATGAGCAAAAACAACACATAAGATACTCAGAGAGGCAAGAGTTATAGATACTGCTATTACTACAAGCAGTATAAAATAAGTAGGTTTCAAAAGTGGATGTCTATAAAGGATGATGAGGGACTGGAACACACTCAAAATTGGCCAATGACGCTTTATAAAAAGGACAATAGAGAACCTGTGAATAAACTGTCATATAAAATTAGGAATTCCATGGATAGAAGAAATGGTAGATTTGACACACCTGAGATGACAGCTCAGGAATACACAAACTCTGTTCTAAAAACAGTGCCCAGGGATGGGCAGAAGAGTGCAGGCAGAGAGGAGGTGTGGTGTCACACAGTGGAAGGTCAAACAGCATGAACAAGATGCAGAGGGAAAAATGATTAGAAACTACAACCAAACTGGTAACAACTGAGCATTTCCCAGAATGGTGAAAGAACCAATCCTCAGAATTCATCCTCAGATTGTAAATAAGAACATGTGTATACGGAAATAACCTAGTAAAACTGTATCTTCATATGCCTCCTAAGAAAGTTCTTAGAAATAAGTAGGAAAAAGCAAATGACCACCAGCAGCTATTCCAGCAACAATGGAAGAAACAGGAAGGAAGAAAATGAAAGGAACAGGACTATGTAGTAAAGTTTCCAAAGTACCAAGAGGAAGATGAATGCCAGAACACAGTTGATATGCTAGGAAAGCGAGGGAAACACAAGATAAAAGACAAGCAATGTGGAGACATTTCTTTCAGCAGACTAGAGAAAGTTAAAGGGGGGACAAGACAGATGTCTAGAAACTCTAAGATGCAATAAGAAATGGTAATCAAGTAGTAAATAGGTCATGGTATATGTGGAATGTTGAAAAGTAAAACTGAACAAAGAATCAGTGGCATTAGCATAGAAGCCAGAGAAGTGTAGAGATGAGTGGTAATATTCTATGAAGTCAGGTGGTGGTGGCACACACCTTTAAGCCCAGAACTCAGAAGGCAGAGGCAGGTGGGATCGCTGTGATTTCAAGGCCCGTTTGGTCTACAGAGTGAGTTCTAGGGTAACCATGGTTACGCACACAAATCCTATTTCAAAAATGAAAATGGAACCAAACAAAAAAATACTCCATGATCATAATTCCTTCAGAAGAAGCATAAAGGTGATCCTGAATGTAGTCTGTTAATCTGACATGTAATACATATTCTGTTTTCTAGGGCACATGAGGATGCCTTCTTGGGGTGGGGTATCCATTTCTTGACCCTGATTTCAGCTACACAGGGGTGTTCCTGTTGTGAGCATTTTGGAAGTGCTGCCCATGTTCAAGTCCTCTTTGTAAATTCAGTAAACATTTACAACATGCAGGGAAAACTGGATAGGGTGATCATTCAGATGATAGAACTATGGTAAATAAATATGATATATAATTTCCAAATAGAGATCAAATAAAACTGAGGTAGAGGGACATAGATGTGATCCAAAAATTTCTTAAAAACACAGAGTAAAATAAGAGAAAATGCAAAAAAACAGTAAAATATAAAAGTGAGCCTAAAAACAGTTGCAATTGCAAGCAATGTAAAATTTTGATAAAACTTTGCAGCCTAATTGGTAGTTGCTGTCTGACTGTGGTGGTTTGAAAGAAAATAGCCCGCAAAGGGAGTGGCACTATTCAGAGGTGTGGTTTTGTTGGAATAGATGTGGCTTTGTTGGAGGAAGCGTCTCAATGTGGGGGTGGGCTTTGAGGGATCCTATGCTCAAGCTCAGTTTGGCCCTCAGTACTTCCTGTTGCCTACATATCAACACACAGCAGCTACCCCTCCAGCACCATGTCTATCTGCATGCTGCCATGTCTCATCATGATGATAATAAACTGAACCTCTGAACTGTAAGTGAGCCATCACAATTAAATGTTTCCTTTTTAAGAGTTTTCATAATCATGGTGTCTCTTTGCAGCCTTAAAACAGTGGCTGCTGGGGGAGGAGAAGTCACTATATTCAGTTGTGACAAAAAAAAGAGAGAGAGAAACATGAAAGTGTGAAAAAAGTCATGATGAGGGGAAGATGGTAGAGTAAGAGAAGCATAAGACAGGATGGGGATGTGATCAGAACATACTACATACATGTATGAAATTGTCAAAGAAAAAATTAATTGCAGCCTTCAGTAATTCAAAGGTCAAACAAATGATATCTGTAAACACTTAATAAATGACATCAAATATTAAGCAAATATTCGCTAAAACATTTGTTATGGTTGTGTATTCCTTTAATCCAGGTATTTTGGAGGCAAAGGCAGGTGAACCTCTGTGAATTCTGGGACAGCCTGATCTACATAGAAAGTCCTAGGACAGCCAGGGCTACATAGTGAGACTCTGTCTCAAGTAAGCTAAAATCTAGCTAAAGAAGAAAAATGGGTAGACATGTATTAATATTGAATAAAACAGACATCAAAGCCAAATCATTATTGTGATAAAGTGAGTCACTAATAAACTGGTAAAGTTTTCTATTCATAAAAGCCAATTCAAGAAACTCAATTTATTTGATATTAAAAAACATGATTCCTGAAATAAGTTCATTTGTCAGAAGACCTGAAAGAATGACAAATTTACAATTTGCATAAAGATGTTTAGCTCTCTTTTTTCTGCCATTACATGATCAAGAAGATGAAAATTAAAAGTAGAATAAAGAGGATTCAGACAACAGAAGGAACCAGATGCTTCTTTAAAAACTGCCTTCCCTGGGAGAAGAAAAAAAAAAACCATTTAAAAATAAGCCCTTCAGTGCCTGAGATAATGAGGACACCTACACATCTCTAAATTGATTTTTTCAGAATATCCTTAAATAAAACCAAAACCAAGCCTCACTTTTTAAAATTTTAAAGCAACATAATACGCTCAAATAGAACTGCAAGGTCTCAAGTAAGGTGTGACTAACCCTCATCATTCCTGTCCCAGGTCAATAGATGCTCTGTACAGTCTATGATCATCCTGGGGCTCCTTGGTGTCAAGTGGCAGCAGGGACTGTTTCTAATGACTCTGAATTCTAAGAGCCAGGTGCACTGTCAAATCCACTACAGATGAGGACAATCCCATTGGTGAAGCAGCCTGCTCCACTCTGCTTTGACACCTGGAAAACAATAGGTCTGGAACTATAGAAGAAACCCAAGTTATATTGCTCTTTTGGTAGCCTTCAGAGTAGGGATGAAGGTTCTATAAAGGTGCCGGCTTGATCTCTTCATGTTCTATGAGTTGCATGGGTATTATTTCAGTAATTGAGCCTCACTGTCACATTTTAGGGTTTGTAGAGAGCAACTTATTGTCTTGGCCACAACATGGATTGTTTAGGGATGTCCAAAGAACCCCTTTGGCCAAAAACTCAATAGTATGTAACCTTGCTCCTGGTGTTGGAAGCTTCATTTGGTGACAAGAGATGGCCAATTGGGACTCTGTCTTTCTCATTATTTGTGGACTTGATTAGGATTGCCTTTGTATACTTTAGAAAAAATTTTCACTGCACTGGGTTTCCATACCATCCCTCAAATGCCCATCAATTCTAGCTATCTCTCATTGCATCCCCTCCTTCAATTCCATATACCCTTTCCCACCCCAATTGAGCCTCCTATTCTCATCCCCCACCCACAATCTACCCATAAAACCTATTCTATTTCCTCATGCCAGGGAGATCCAGGTATCTCCCCTAGTCCCTTCCTCTATACCTAACCTTTCTGGGTCTATAGATTGTACTTTAGTTATCATTTATTTAATGACTATTAATCACATATAAGCAAATACATAACATAGTTACCTTTCGGGATCTGTGTTACCTCACTCAAAATCAGCAGTTCTCAAACAGTGGGTGTGAAACAGGTGGTTCTCTCATTCTTGTACCTTCTCTTGGGGCTCTCTTACTTCTGCTGATTTGCCTTGTTCAACTTCAACGTACCCTGAAGCAAAAGAGAGATAGGATGTTCCTATATCCTCTCTAACACTCATTAGAGAGATGTTTAGTACCCAAATGTTAGACCTGCACGGGAAAAGCAACCTTGATGGGACGTTCCCCTCACAGAGATGCAGAAATAGCTGTTGAGACTATCAGCCTCCAACTGCATAGGAAAGCTTTAAGCCAAACGTGATGTACTTGTGTATAACACAAGCAGGGACCTGCTTGTTGTTGGGGTTTTTGTCCCTCCCGGTACCCCACAACTGTTTAGCCCCAAAGAAAATCACACATAGGTCTCCATAAATTATAAACTGATTGGCCCATTAGCTCTAGCCTCTCACTGGCTAACTCTCACATCTTGATTAACCCATTTTTCTAATCTATGTTAACCATGTGGCTCAGTTCCTTTTTCAGTGGGGCAGATCACATCCTGCTGCTTTGGTGGTCTAGGCAGGAGTAGGAGGAATCAACTTCCTCCTTCCCAGAATTCTCCTGTTCTCATTGCATCATTTCTACTTCCTGTCTGGTTTTCCCAACTATACATCCTGCCTGGCCAATCAGCATTTATTTAAAACAGGTTTGACAGATTACAGACAATTTTCCCACACCAATTGTGACCCAGAGTGAAAGGATGCCTGAGAGAAATTTTGTCATGCTACTGTCAAGCCCAAAGCCCTATGGGCCAAATATGTCAGTAAACTTCTGGAGTTTACAGAGATGCTAAAAAATGAACTTGGAAATAAAAAAAGACCCTTTCAGAACAAAGAGGCCATGGTCAAGAGTACTACAGTTACCTTCATGCAAAATGGAAGCAAGGGAAAGCAATATGGCTCAAGAGTCATTTACATGTTATAAACAAGACTTTGTGCCATGAAGAATTACCAAAGCAGAGGAGGTGAATAAAACCTTTAGGGAGAAGACCCAACAGAGACGCGTCTTACAGGATGGATGGGGTTAACAGAAACCTTCCCAAGTATTTGTTTCTGTAACCTCTTTTGACGGTGACATTTAATTAAAGTCAGGAAGAAGAGTGAGAGAGAGAGAGGTGCCAGCAATGTGAGAGGAAGCAGCATTTCTGTCCTATGGTTCATCTCAATGAGACCATGAAGATGTTCTCACTGCTTGTGATGAATGTCTTCGAAGAGTGTATGCTCCTGTAGCTGGGGTTGTCTCGGGGGATAGATCCTGTGGTGTTATTTCAGAGCTGAAATGGCTTTCTCAGCTCCCCTTTCTTAATTTTCTTGAGACTAGCCCAGGAAAAAATAATTAGAGTTGCTTCAATAATGTGTTTGCTTTACCAGTTTCAATTACGGACAAGAATAGAATGGAAGAAAGAGAACGCACAACAGCGAAGCCCGTGTTTTTATGTCGCCATTCCTCCATGCAAGCTTGCACAATATTTTCTCGGCTGTTTGGAACTAATAAGTTCTCAGGCTTTTATTCTGAGCAACTTTATTGGACGTTGTTAATGTATTCATTTGCATGCTTAAGGTATACAGTTTTGGAAAGTTCTGAGAGGCACACACAGAAAACTATTGCTAGAAGACAATCAAGAGAGCAAGCACGCGCACTACCCAGTGCTTCCATGCATTTCAGAAACTCACCCTCAAGCCCTTCCTGCTCCTCCAGAGATTCTTATCCCAGACAACCATCCTCTCCTCTCTATCATTGTAGGTTTCTTTATGTGGCTGTAATTTTATGCAAATGAAGCTACATTTTATATGCTCTATCTACTTGGCTTCTTTCTCTCACCACAATTTTATTGATGCTCAATTTGTATTGTGTTATCTATAGGTAGCTCATTACTCTTCGTTGCTGAGTGCTCTTCAAGTTTTCAAGAACATAAAGTCATATTGGGGCAGGGTTTCTGAGTTAGCTCAGTGGTTAAGAACACTGACTGCTTTTCAAGAAGACTTAGGTTCTATTATCATTACTCAAATGGTGGTTTACAAGCAATTGTTACTCCAGTTCCAGAAATCTGACAACTTCTTCTGGCCTTTGTGGGCACCAGACTTGCATGTGGTGAACAGACACATGTGCAGGCAAAATACTCATACATGTGAAAAATATTTTAAAGACTCTGCTGATCTTTCCTGAAACAGTATAGAATAATGCCAGAGTAGATACTGCTAGCTAAATATGTATTCCATGAGGTAGCATTTTGTTTTGCTTCAGCTTTACCCAGATTTTTTAACTATTTTTCTTTTGTTGTTGAGATTATAATATAATCACATCATTTCACCTTTCCATTTCCTCCCTTCATAACCTCCTTTCTCTCGTCTAAATTCAAACTTCTTTTTTAATTAATTGTCACACACACACACACATACACTTGAAAATCTCTGTAAGTAAACCAAACTTTAGGCTGAACTTCTTCCAAGCACACATATTGAAGTTGTTGTGGAGTGAACAAAAGCAAGGAAGAGGTAAGGACACATATATATACATATATATGTATATATATATACACATATATATGTAAACATTATAGATAGAGATATATGCACACACATAAATATACCATATAATGTATATATTATACATAGTAAGAGGATACGTGTATATTTGTGTATATCCTTACATGATATATATTCTATATGTCTTTTCATTTTATATGTATATATAGAGAATTATGTGTGTGCATATATATGTATACTTCATACATACACACATTTTGAAAATTCTAAGGAGTCAAGAGGTATGACAATTAAGAAAGAGGTGATGAAGGACAAATGATGGTTAGTGTTGCATAAAGATGTTATCACTGCTTGATCCAAGACAAACCCTCAAAGCTTTCTAGAGAACTGCGGAAAAATACACATTGTTATTTTTGTCACTACTAGTGGCCTGGTGAACCTCTCTCCACTGCTTCCAAGTAACTATGTAAAAATTGTGACACCAAGCTCCACCATTCCCATATCACCTTCAGCTTCTTTTCTTCGCTTGATCTCATGACTCTTGTTTTCCCCTTCTTTGCTTGGCTCAATCTATCAATTTCTTTGTGTGTGGGGAAGCAGTCTCTCTGCAAAATAACTTAATGAATGTGTTGCAAAAATAAGTAGCAAGTGTGTCTGAATTGTTCTGCATCAAAAAGCATTATTTCTTTTATCCCTGTCATATTTACACCTCACAATAAATATCCAAGTGGGATATACCTGGCAGTCTAGCTTTTTTGAGAAAGCTCTACAATTGCCTTTAGGAGTATTTAAATGACTCACGGAGGCTCAAAATGCATTCACACACACATATACACACACACGAAAAATTATTACTATTGATTTTTTTAATTTTACATTCTGACCACAGGTTCCCCTCCCTTCTATCTTCTCATTCCTTCCTCCCACCTCCCCTCTGCCCTCCAATCCATTCCTCCTCTGTTTCTTTTCAGGAAGAGGCAGGCCTCCTATAAGTATCAACAAAACATGACATATCATATTGTGGTAAGGCTAAGCACCTTCCCTTAAGTCAAGGTTGTGCAAGGCAATCCAGTATGAGGAACAGGTTTCCAAGAGCCATTCAAAGCATCAAGGACAGCCCCTGTTCCTATTTTTATGAGATCCACAACTAGACCAAGATACACACTGTCATATATATTCAGAGAGCCCACATCGGTCCCATACAGGCTCCCTGGTTGTTGGTTCAGATTCTATGCTTTCCTGTGAGCCAAGTTCTTAGCAGAAGACTCTCAAATGGCAGAGAAACACTTAAAGAATTGTTCAACATCCTTATCCATCAGGGAAACGCAAATTAAAATGACTCTGAGATTACATCTTGCACCTGTCAGAATGGCTAAGATCAGAAACAAAAATGACAGCTTATGATGGAGAGGATGTGGAGCAAGGGGAACAATCCTCCACTGCTTGTGGGAGTACAAACTTGTCCAGTCACTTTGAAAATTAATATGGCAGTTTCTCAGAAATTTGGGCATTAATCAAGTCCCAGCTATACCACTATTTGACATATACCCAAAGGGTGCTCAATCATACCACAAGGATACTTGCTCCACTATGTTCATAACACCTTTATTTATAATAGACCAAGCCTGGAAACAACCTAGATTCACCGCAACTGAAGAAGGTATAAAGAAAATGTGCTACATTAACAGAATAGAGTATTATTCAGTTGATAAAAACAATGGCATAGGGAAATTTGAAGGCAAGTGGATGGAACTAGAAAAAAATCATCCTGAGTGAGGTAACCCAGACACAGAAAGACAAACATGGTATGTCTCACTCATAAGTAGCTATTAACTGCAAAGTAAAGTATAACCATGCTACAATTCACAGAGTAAGAGAGGTTAGGTAACAAGGAGTGTCCAAGGAGGAAACTCATGGATCTCCCTGAAAAAGAGAAAAAGAAGAAACCTCCTGGAAGGACACGGGGTAGGTGGGGATGGGAACTTGAGGGATTGGGTTGGGAGTGAATGGAGGGGGACATTACTGAAAGAGATGACTGAAAAACTGAGGGCCATTTCAGGGTCAGGTATATATGAGGCCCAGGTTTAACCCCAGCACTACAATAAAATCTGAAATGATAAGTATCAATGTCATAAAAGGAACCATTTCTGCATAGTAGGATTACAGCTTGATTTTAGTCTTCAAATTTTTCTATAGTCTGATTTTTACATTGTGTATTTTAGCATTTTATAGTGAGACAATAAACAAAGAAAGATGTTTTCACTGAAATAAAAATGCATTTCTCTTCCAAGTATGAGATCTTTTATTCCACATAATTATCCTTGAATTTACTATTATGAAATTGAACAAAGGTTTTTCAGGGTGTCTGCAATTCCATCTCAGTCTGAATTATGCAGTTTCACATATGAAAATGCCCATAACATTGTTTAAATTACATTTACTTGTTTATTTTGGGACAGGTAGTAGAACTGAGTGTGGAGGTCAGAAGACAACATGCAGGAGTCAGCTCTCTCCTTCTACCACATAGATCCTGGGGACCAAACTCCAACAGTGACTCTTACCTGAGATGAGGCAAGTCCTTACCTGCCATCTTGCTAGCCCATCCATGACATTTTTTTAACATAATAAGGGGCTATGTTGTATTCATTTGTATCTTCACAAGTTAATGTATAGTTCTTTTACTCAGTGGTTGCAAATTTATGGTAGACAAATGTATAGCTACAAAATTAAAGTTTACAAATATTTGCTAACACCCATTGGGAAAAGCATCTTCAACTGGTGAGCAGCTTAGGTTCCTAATAAAAGAGTTTGCCATCAATATTTGCTATGCGGTGTCTAAAATTTCCACGAGTATGCATAGATTTGCAGGATGTGTGTGTATTTAAACAAATATCCCTGTTCCCCATAGTATAGTTACATGCTTCATTATATTGAGTCTTATGAGAGCCCAGGGAGGAAAGTGAGCTGCGCTGTTGCTTCGATGCATTGCAGAGAGTGAGAAGAGATGCATCCACCTTAAAATGTGCTGTGCATCCTCAGCTAGTGTTCTTAGGGTGTCACAGCGCATATGTGTGCAGAGCAAATGTAGAGAAAGAATGATCTGGTGTAGCATTATCTTTTAATTGGAGTTTCTATTTCTGTCACTGTTTCATTTGCTCGCATAATAGCTTAACCCGCAGCAACTGGCAGAGGCATCATTGTTGATTTGGACAGTACACAAAGGACACATGCAAAGTGTTTTGTTTGCAAAGAGACTTGGAGATGAATTTAGAATTGTGCCTCAATTTTGCTGGGGTAACACATTACATCTGAAAGACAGATAGCTGCATTCATCCAGATTCCAGGAGCCCTTGCACCTGAGCAACACCTGAAAGAATTGTCCCTCCGCAGTGTCTCTCCTACCCCTCTCACTTCTAGCTGAAGGTTAGTTTTTTCATAAGCTGAAAAGTATATTTTCCTATAACCAGCAAATGAGGAGAATAGAAACTTGAAGCCTTGTGTTTTCCGAGAGCTAATGACCGAAACCATTAGCCCATTAGAACATAAAATGTGAACAGGCAACTGTGTCCTTACATAGCAGAGATATTTTTCTGATAATTCTTGCTATTAGAGTCAGTTCACAGATGAAAGTGGAACACATTGAGTCTGCCTAGGCTAGGGAACCAACTAGATGGATACCTGCTCTACCTGAATCTACATGAACAACTGGAGAAAAAGTGGCTTTGTGTTCCCAAGAATTAAGTTCTGTCCATACATTAGTTAGCCTTCTACTATCACAGCAACTACCAAAGCCAAGCAACTCCTAAAAAGAAAAGGCTTACTTGGCTCTTGATTTTAGAGGCTTCATTCAGTCAGCGCTTGTGCATCATGGCAGGCACATATGAGGAAATAAAACCACCCAGTCCCAGGGTCCCATTCAAGCACAGAACCTCTATCACCTGAAAGTGAGCCTAAGGCTCACTTCTTAAAGGTACCACCGCCTCCCAATCACACCAAGCTAAGCACAAAGGCTCTAACACAGTGGTTCTCAATCTTCATAACACTGTGACTCTTACAGAGTTCCTCCTGTTGTGGTGACCCCAACCATAAAATTATTTTTATTGCTATTTCATAACTTTAATTTTTCTATTGTTATGAATCATAATGTAAATATTTGTGTTTTTCAATGATCTTAGCCAAAAAGGGTCATTTGGCTCCCAAAGGGCCACCACCCACAGGCTGAGAACAACTACTCTACCACATAGGTCTTTTAGGGGACATTCCAGGTGCAAGCTATGACACCTTGTTAAAAGCCAGTTGTGTTTGTTCCCAAACTTGTCTTATGCTAGTTGCCTAATTAATGGAATTATGCAAGCTCTTTAAATGCTGCGTAAAACTAATGAAATATGCATGCAAAGTTACTTTTTTAAATTGAATTCAATTGCTACTAGGGAAAAGTCTTTGTAAAGGTGAATAAATTTTAAAAAAAATTTACTCCAAATGAAAACTGACTATAGAAATGATTCAGAGAGTGTTAAAAGTAGAAAATTCTGTGTTCAGGTCATTTTCTCGCTACTTCTTTTGTTGCTGTTGCAAACTAGAAGAAAGCACAATCAGCTTGCCATGAAGACAAGACTGAAGGCAGTGTTGTTCTCAAAGAAGTTCAAGAAAATCAGGCATCCTGACAGCCAGTGCTTAGGAGATGGCTTCAGAGGACTGACAACCCAAAGCCAAGCTGTTCTGCGTGGTGAGACCCTGTCTCACACAGAAATTAGAAACCACAGCTGCTTCAGAGAGCAGTTCTTTGCAAGATACACCAAGTGGTCACCAGCCCGTAAATGCTGAGAACAAACTCTCTTTTCAAGTCCTTTCTGGTCCTATTCATAGAGATCCTAACCCAAGTGGGCAAAATAAGAACAACTGAATTTTTATATTACTTGAAAATTTTTAATTTGATTTGAGAATTACTATATAATATTGCTTCTCAAATGCTACTCTACACATCTAAGAATATGTCTTGGTAAAATGCAGATGATAATTCTCTAAGTCTTCAGCAATGAGGCTCAGGATTCTGAATTTTTGATATCGAATATAAGATAGATCACATGTTTATGACACCTGAGAAGTCCTAGGACAGGCTACCTACAGGCTGGAGACACTGGGAAGCTGAGATCATGGCTCCATATAAGTCAAGTGACTTTGTAACTCTCTGAATTCAAGCCAAAAATCTGGGAATCCAGGAACGTGCTATTGGTGTAGGTGTTTTGGAGGTGAAAAAAACCTAAATTTTTGAAACCTGAGTCAGGAGACGAGCATACCCCACTATTGCAGATGAGATCAGCTGCCCTGTGTGTCTTTCTCTTTGAGCTCCCAGAGAGCTGGCACGGTACCTCATGATCTTTTGGGAAGTGTTCTGCACTTCTAACAAGCCCCTAGGTGATGCTGGCAGTCCAGTAAGCACAGTTCGAGTAACCATATATCAAATATCTACTCAAAGATGGTCCTGCCTTCCAACCCACAGTGCTTCTCTGATCCCTCCCTTTGACTTGTAAATTAGTATGATGGTTGAGGGTCCCCTTGAATAGACTTGTCCTATCAGTCTCACATGAGTGCAAGTTGGTCACTTGATATCTAAGCCCATAGGTTTATTTTATTCACACTAATCCTCCATGCTCAACTTCAGGACCTGTAAGACAGCATGTGAACTGGAAGTCAGACACCAACCCCTGAAGAGTGCTGGTTTGTAACAGGTTTTATCTGTCTGGATGTTCACGACTGTACATGCTGAGGGGCCTGACATAGCAGAGGGCTAAAATTTCTGAGAGAGGGCCATTGTTGACGCAAAGAATAGCTTAAATATCAAATTCCATATCAAAAAATTGGAAATGCTGAACTTGATATAAGTCTCACAAAGACTGGACTGAACTTATAATCAAGTTTCACATGAAGAGGTGGTGCACAAGTGTGGAATTCGTCAAAGAACTAAAGCAGCACATGGTGGTGTGCATCTGTAATCACACTGCTCAGGAGGCTGAGACATTGAGGGTTCAAAAACAGCATCCTGGAGTGCAGATCAAAACCCTGTTTCGAAAGATGGTGGTTGTGAGAGGAGCACTGATGGTGGCAGGGGTGGTAGACAGGAGGAAGAAGGAAGAGGAAAGGAGGAAAACAAATATATAAACACAGCGGGGTGTACAAGGGATAAAAGTCAGTGTGCAGTGGATGAATTCCGGTTCCCAGCACAAACCTATAGGGGGAAAAAAAACCATCTTATCTATAGTCTTTATCACAGCCTAAGCATTTTCTCTCTGCTCAATTCATTGCCCGCTGAGCCTCCTGATATAGGATGTCCTTCTGTATGCTGTGAATATGTGATTCTCTCATTGGTTGATGAATAAAGCTGTTCTGGCAAATGGTCAGGTAGAATAGAGCCAAGCAGGAAATCCAAACAAAGATAGGGAGAGAAAGAAGGCGGAGTCAGGGAGATGCCATGTAGCCACCAAAGGAGTAACATGTCAGGACATTACTGGTAAGCCACACCCATGTTGCTCTGTACAGATTAGTAGAAATGGGCTAATATAATTGTGAGAGCTAGTCAGTAATATGCCTAAGTCATTGACCAAACAATTACAATTAATATTAAGCCTCTGAGTGGTTATCTTATAAGTGACTGTGGGGACGGATAGGCAGAGAGAAACTGGTCCTATGGGACTGGGTAAGACAATGAAAATTCTCCATTTACAGTCAACCCTGTTCTACCACTGAAACTCCTGCAAAACTGTAAGAAATATAGTCATGAATTCCAGACTATCCTGTATGATAGTCCACAGCTTTCCAAACATATTCCTACAGATTATATGATTTGAATCTCATAACTAAGAACACAATAACCTACAGTTATTTATCTTTAATGCATGTGGAAACCAAGATTCAAAGATCTTAAGACATTTGCCCAAGTTCATACAGAGTTCAGAACATGGATCTAGCCAGGTACACTTTGTTCACACTGATGAACAATTGACTTGCTTGGATTGGCCTCATTGTTCATGTCTGATTTATCTCTTACACAGACTCCCAACCTCTTTTAAGACAGTGTGATTAGGGCTTCTTCCAAGAAACACATTATTTTCAAAACCTCTAAAACAAAACTGCAATTTATCTCCTAAAATCCATATGTATTCCTAGTACTTTGGGTTTTTACAACTAACCCAATTGTTCCCCCTCCACTACTTAGAAAAGACTGCCTACATAACAAACTAGGATTCTCCACGTTTGAAAACTTCTTATTTCAAAGACAACAACAATAATAATTAGACAAATAATTAGAATGAGTTATAAGTAGGTAGAATATGCATTTTTCCAAAAGTGGCCACAACAGTACCTGCCTCCCACAAGCCACTCCAGCAAGCATAGGAGTTAGGTTTTGTGTTCTTGACTCTGGGTTTGCTGGGTCACTATAACAGCAGGGCCACTATCTGTTTTATATGGCACAGCCCCCAAAGGTTCTATTGCATGCTCCCATTGAAATCTAGACCTCAACTTGTCAAATGAGAGAACCCTCGTGGACATGTACAGATGAGGTCACCCATCAGCCAGCACTGACCTTGGACTGTGAGATTCCTTGTTAGAGACACCTCCAGATGGCTCCAGCCCCAAGCCAGCTAATCATTGCTTCAGACTTTATAGTTCAAGTTGTAGATATCCTGACACAGACCCAAACCAGCCCCACCCTCAGTACCCAAATTGCTAACCACAGCACCCACAATCATAATAAAATGGCTCCATTGCCTCATTCTATCTGTGGCAGTTTGTTTTGCAGCAATAGATAACTGATACAATCAGATTATTTTTATATCATCTATTATGACTTCAATATCAGGCTTCCAGGATAATTGAACTGTTAAATCTGAGGCTGTTATATGTAATTTAAGGATACTAGAAATCCACACTTATAATTTGCAGTCATTGTAGTAAAATAAGAATGGTAGGCATAATTGAAATGAAAGAGAAAACTACAGATGAAAGCAGTGCATAATTTCCAAGTGTCCATCACTGACTAGATACACAGAATTATGAGAGGAGTAGGTCCAAGATGGTGGAGCAACTGAAGGGCAGTGGAGCCCCTCCAAGAAGTCTGAGAAACCCATGGAGGGGCAATGAGACAGCAGAAGATGGGCCCACGGAGAGTGCAGTAGCTCTGGAACAACTAAGAAAAGACAGCTCTTATGCGAAGATGCGTTTGAAAAGTGCTTTCACGGAACTGATAAAGTAGATGGCAGAGTGCAGCCACGAATCTTGAGAGAGAGGTGGAACTAGCGATGTAGCAGCGGTGACAGGTATTGGAGTGAAATCGCATTGGACAAAGGAGCCTGTCGTTGCCTGCTTGGAGGGTTGGGCCATCACCAGGTCTGCCTTGCACTGCTGGACCAGTGGCACCAATCAGCCCTCAGGCTCAGCCATGGAGACTCAGCTGCAGGAGCTTCTCTGTCTCCCCTGTTGGGGAGCAGAATGCTTGGGGTCACAGCGCTGCCCAAGAGCCCGCAAGCATAATAGTTGCATCAAGGGAGTTCTTGGGGTGGCTAGAGTTAGGGGGTAGGAAGATGTGCTGTGTCCTAGAGCTCACACCAATCCTGCTCCCTCCCATTCATGGCCCAGCCACAAGGCTACCCTGATTCTTGGCAACAGCAGGATATCAGAAATGAGTCTTAACCAAAGTCTAGTATTTATGGTGTTCCAGAAACCTTGAACCAGAGCAGGTTCAAGGCAATAAGTACTTGCATGCAAAGCGGTTTGGGAAAATGTGTGTGCGTGCGCATGAGCGCGCGCGTGCACATGTATACAGCGTGCACATGTATACATACTCACACACACACACATATATTTATATACTCTGTGACACAGCAGTTTGCAATGTCACGTAAATAAATGAATGTTCAGTAGAAAGATGGGAAAGTTGACAGAATGGAGCAGTGTGTGTGAGGTAGAGGCAGAAATAGAGATGTGGGGGCATATAGGTATGGCAGCATGGCTACAGCAGACAGAGGATCACATCGTTGCTGAGTAGGGCTTGCAGAATGAAGTACTCCAGCCTAGAACTTGCACAGATTCTATCCATGAGCATACCGCCCAACCCCATGATCATCCTGATCTGCACAACGAAAGGATATCCAATGTAAAGAAAGATTCCGTCTCCCGATTAAGCCTCCTTGAATGACCTCTGTGGTCTGTATTGCCCCCTGAGGCCATGCTGATGTCTATGGACTGTATTGCCGACAGAGGCCATGTAGATGGTCATGGTGCATGCAGCCACTGGAAACCACGTGGAGGTCTGTGACTTGTGCTGCCCAACAACTGTTACAAGCAAGGAAGCTTCTTTTGTAGTGATATTTTTATTTATTTATTTATTAAAGATTTCTGTCTCTTCCCCACCGCCGCCTCCCATTTCCCTCCCCCTCCCCCAATCAAGTCCCCTTCCCTCATCAGCCCAAAGAGCAATCAGGGTTCCCTGCCCTGTGGGAAGTCCAAGGACCACCCGCCTCCATCCAGGTCAAATAGGTGAGCATCCAAACTGCCTAGGCTCCCACAAAGCCAATACGTGCAGTAGGATCAAAAACCCATGATGATTGCAGGCTCATAATTGAGACTAGAAGACATTGAGGGCTTCTGTAACAACTCTTCCCTCCCCCAAAAAAAAGAGAAGAAAAAAAAAAGCAGCAGTCCAGACAGGAAGCTATGAAAAGAGTCCTTCAAAACTGTGATAACGGTGCTCAAGTGTAGCTCTTCACAGTTGACGGATTCCAGCGAGGGCAGGGGGAAAGGACTCAGTTATCTTTGAGGGGCTGGCTGGCCACTGGAAGTTAGACCACGCTCCAATGAGTACATGGGCAAAACAAACTGGACTTGGTGCATTGTATTTCTAGGGGAAGGGCACAAGGGTGGGATTGTGGACCTGGGAGTAACAGGAAGCAAATGAGATTGGGGTGAATTGCATTTTATGAAAGTCCCAAATAAATAATAAAAGTATGTTGGAAAAAAAGATTTATGAATATTAAGGTAAAATTCAAATTCATCATATTATGGAAGAGGGCAAATATCTGGCTGTTTCATTAAAAAGCAACCTACTTAGGGATATTAGAGGCATAATTATGGATGAAGCTTTTTCACAGACAAAAATATTTAATTACAATTGCATTTAAGCAAAATTAAGACAGGGGTAAACTAATTAGCAACGGATTTCATTTCCATCAGTTGTCCATGCATGCAATGTTATTCTATCTATGTGTTTTTCTTTCTCATTAATATGAGAGGGATAATTATGAAACTAAAAAAGGAATTGGGAAAATGGTTTATAGAAATATGGTTTCTCATTTCGTGTGTGGAGTTTTGCAGCTTTAACCATGGACTGAGCTCCTGGCACCTACACTTTGGACAGCTACAAATCATAGGGTAGTTTATCAATAAAGATAGGTTTGCAGTAAAGAAATAAGCTGATCAGTGTGTCACCACTTTGTTACAGGACATCAGCTTTATGAGTTTGCAGTTTAGCTCTTTTTTCTCCCGGGAGTGCATCAGGAACCTGCAAGTGAGAGGGCAGAGGGCCCTCAGTTTCTCCCTAGTTCCCTTATTGCAAAGCTGCAAGGTTGACAGCTTTGATAAAGGAGCCACTTTTTGTACTTTTTCTCTACGTTATAATATTCCACTGCTCTTAAGAAAAAAATCCTCTTAGGAATTGAATTCTAAATTTGATCTCTTGTAAACACACACATACACACACAAAACAAAACAAAACAAAATAAAACAAAACCTAAAAACTTCATCCTCAGATTTTACTGACAAAATAAGCTTTTTGAAAACTCAAATTCTCACAGCCTTTCTGCCACATCTGATGTTCTAAATCTCAGGGTCAAATGTAACTCCATGGATGATAACATTTCTGGGAAGGAAGCCCTACTTGCTTCTGAAGCTTATCTCTCTTTTTTTTTTTTTCAATTTTGCTGAATGTCACAAAGTAAAATCTCATATGTGTCTGCAATTCTTCTCTTTTCATCAAAATTTATATATAAATTGAAATATTATCTTTACCAGAACAGGAGCAGGATAGGTGACTCAAAGGAAAAAAATGTTTAATTACATTATAGTCAATTCCACTGCAAGGTATTGAGGGTCAGAGGATTGGGATTGGGGCAGGTGCATGTTGAGCTACATAGTGGAAAAAGAAAAGAAAAAAAGATCAATCAAAAACATCAAAACCAAAATATGAACAAAAGGGAAGCCCAGCTACATCACCAGTAATGGCCAGGCAGTGGCCCCATCCCATGAGATACTGTATAAGGTACTAACTTTTACCACTAAGACAAAAACATTGAGCTTTAGGTCCAAGGAACGATGCCTCCATGGCTGATTGTAACTGCTCAACCCTGATCAATAAGAAAGATGAGAGTTTTAGCTGGGCATTATTTAAAATAGAGCAAATATACACTGTTGCGCCTGCTATACCGTGTCTTTCTGCTGTTGTCATAAAACACAACACAGAATGTAACAGGCTTTTTAGAAAGTCACCAAACAGCTCCCAAATCATGACATGGAGACTTCTTATTAGGTATGAATACTTGGCCTTATCTTATGTTTGTATCACTAGGTCTTATAACTTAATCTATATTCTTCATCTATGTTTTGCTTTGGGGATTTTTACCTTTCTTTCTTTTTGTGTATCTTATTTTCACTGCTTCTCATGACTGTCCTGGTGGCTGTCTGGTTTCTGGCCCTATGTGTGTCCCTTTCTCCCCCTTCCATTCTTTTCTCCTTCTCTCTAGATTAACTCTAGAGCCTAGATTTCTCCTCCTACTTATTCTCTGTCTGCCAGCCCTGCCTATCCCTCTCCTGCCTAGCTATTGGCCATTCAGCTTTTTATTAGACCAATCAAGTGCCTTAGGCAGGCAGGGTAAAACAAATGCAACACATCTTTACATAGTTAAATGAATTCAGCACAAACAAATGTAACACTTTTTGCATCGTTAACAAAGGCAGCAGAAACAAATGTAGCACACCTTCACATAGCTAAAGTAATATTCTGCAGCATAAACAAATGTAACACATCTTTACCTAGTTAAAATAATATTCCACAACACAGGACCATAGAATGAGTTTATTTCAGCTTATTGTTCCAGAGGGTTAGAGACCCTAATGCCAGGGACGGTTTAGCAGTGGGTATTAGGCATGGGGAATGGTTCAAGCTTTCTAATGCCAAAGCCCATCCCCAGTAACATACTCTCTCCAGTAAGGTAGTACCACCTAATTCTTCCCAAACACCAACAACAACTAAGGACCAAGTGTTCAAATGGGAGACATTTTTATTCAATGCAACATAAAGAACTTCCTACATTGGCTAGAAGTTAATATTTGGTTACCCCCAAAATCCCTCCAAACAATTTTTAATATATTTCCTAAATTCAAAATTTTAAATGAACATTTAGTTTGTAGTCAATAAAGATCAATATTCTGGTTTAAATGTGCCTGGCAGGTGCATGCATTGAAGACAATGGGTAGTGCTGCTCCAGGAATCTATGGCGCCTTTGCAACTGTTTTTTAACTCAAATAAAGGGATTAATAGGGATAGGCCTTGAGAGTATGGTCCACTTCTGGTCCAGGCCTTGACTCTCTGAGTTTTGGTTGTTCCCCACAATGTGAGCGGTTGCCTCACAAACCTACCACCCATGCTGTGAGCCGTTCCAAACACTTTTCCTTTGTCATCCCTGGACTGAAAGTCAAGATAAGTCTCTCTTTCCTTAAGTTACTTCTATCAGGTACTTGACCAGAGATACAAATAAACAATATAATTACTAATACCAACCTTGTGTAGGGCTGTAATGCTCACCACCACAGACATTGAAATTGCCTGGAGACTTTTCTTATCATGCATTAATTATAACTAAGAATGGGATTTATCATGAAATTTATGCATGTATGCAATGGATATTTATCATATTTGCCTCAATCTTTTCTTGTTCCTCATCTACACTCATTGATACAATGCCCAAACAAGTTCCATTTCTCCTTTCATGTTTTCCTTTCTTGAAGACCCAGTGAGTTTAGCTGCACTTTCTTACAGAAACATGGCTGATGGATTATTTGGAGGAATATGGAAACGACTTACCCTTCTATGGGGGAAAAGGCGGTAGTAGTTTGTCATTAGTTTAGGACTCCCCCAGCCCTAGAAGCCACAGGCTTTTGACCAGGTTTCCATACAAGGTATGAAGTCCCTCTTCTTATAGAACAAGCCTCAAATCCAGCCATAAAGTAATTGGTTTCACCATAGCCATATTGCACCAGTACACATACCTTGCATGGACTGACTGATCACGTAATACATAGGGCCCACAACCGATTGTTGATGACTCCTACCAACAGAAGCCTGCATAGATCCTCTCTACCTATTTTTCATATAACCTGATTGGATCTCTTTCACTGAGATACAAATAGTAAGTCAACATCGGATTATTGCCCAAGCAGTATTGGTTCCACTGTAGGGTTCTGAATCTTCCTAGGTAATTCTAATGTACAAACAGACATGAGGACTGTGTGAGGAGAGGGACTTTGCTGAAAACCTCCAAGTGCCACATGTAAAGACACTATACCAGTCGTTTTTCTTGAGTGTAAAAATGTAAAAATAGGCTTCTGCAATAGTTCTTTTTCTACTTACAGAATATCCCTGCCACCAATCTGCCTGCCTTGAAGGCCAGACACGTGAAAACAGATGAAGTGTAGTGAATCTTGTTTCCTTCTCTTCGTTTTGTCTCAATGACTAGATTCAAATCTGTTTGAATTCAAGGAATATCAATTGTGGGACTTAGTGTGTCTGAAAGATCATCAAGAGTGTCTTTGAGATGACGCACTGGTGAGTAAAGGAGCATATTTTGGTGACAGAGCATTGCTGTCAGTCGAAGCAGGTGCAGAGGTGAATCTGCAGAGGTATCTAATGAACGCCAGCTCAGTTAGCATTTTGTTTTCAGAAAACAAGGAAGCACCTGCTGTTTGTTGATCCTTCTCCAAATGCAGGTGTTTTGAATCTAAATATAAGTAAGGAGACATTCTTCCAATGTATGAGTCTTAGAACTCAACTCACAAGTCAAAATCTAGTGTAGGTCATGAATCACGTTTGAGGATTGCAGTCTTTTCCTGAAGCAGAGTACCCTTTCCAGAATTTTCTACAGTTAGAGTCATACACTATGTAGCCTACGGAGATTGGCTGCTTGCACTCAGATAACATGTCTACAAACATCTTGGCATAGGTTTTTGCATGGATGTAAGTTTTTAATTCATTTAGGTACAGACTAAGAATCACAACTGTTGCGTCTCATCGAAGTATGCTTAACTTTGTAGGAAACTATCACATGATAGCATTTTGCATTTTCTCCAGCAGAGAAAGTTCCCCGTTGCTCTGTGTCCTCATCAGCATTTGTCACTGTCATTGCTCTGGATTTTCCCTACTCTAACAGGAATGTAGTATCATCTCATTGTGGTTTTAATTTGCATTCCTGTAATACCATTCCATTCATATTATATTTTCATGAGCTTATTTACCAAGTGTACATCTTTTTAGCTGAGCATCACACTTGATTTTTTTTTAAAATTGGGTTATTTATTTTCTTATTGCTACATTTACAATCTTATTTATTTATCTTTGAGAATTTTATACAGTATGCAATGTATTTGATCATGTCTACCCATGCTCTCCTTTCATCTGCTCTAAGACACTACCCCAATATCTGCCTCTATCACTAAATACTCATCTTTGTATTTTTTATGACCTACTGAGTCCAGATGATGCTACCCATATGCATGTGGGTATATGGTCATCCATTAGAGCTTGGTCAACCTCCCAAGGACTGTATCCAGGAAGAAAACTGATACCCTTTTACCCAGAAGCCATCAATTGCCAACAATTTTTAACTAAATGTAGGGTCTCTTGAGCTTTTTATTCACACATGCTGCATCATTATTGGCTTGATCCTTGGCAGGTCTCTTGCAACCACAGATGCTGTGACCACATGAGTACAATGGTTTTCTCACGTCCAAAAGACACTATTTCACAACAATCCTGCAAGTATCAGTTTCCTCTGAGATTGAAACACTCCCTCTCCCTGGAAAACTACTTTAGACTAAAGGTAAACAACTCAAAATAACTTCAGGAAGTCCCTAAAACTTGGCAGGTACACTAGGACCCTCCCTGCTTGAGTAAGCAATAAATATGACTTAGAATCATTCTCAGAGAAGTCAAGCCTGCAAAGAAGACTCTCAGACCAGGCCAGCTGCATGAAAGAAGCAGAAAACAGCCAAGCTCCCTGGAAGATGTTTAGAACAACTAAGTCAATAAGAAAGGACACTCTATAATCAGAGCTACGCTCTGCCTCAGATTTTCAGCTTTCATGAGCTGTTGCCAACGCTAGAGTAGGCTTTGGTAATGTAGCTGCCTTTGAGTCACTTCTGATCCTGTAAGTAACCCCAAAGACACTCATTGGTTCTATGAGTTGGTAGTATCCATACTTTGATCTTTTGTGGAGTCCCTATCCAGGGTGAGTAGATATGTGTATTGTGTCCTCCCAGATAAAATCTTATCACACAACAGTGTATGTAGCTGACCCATTTCATACTTGGTATCCCGTAGTCACATATTTTCTGCACTTTGACTAGTTGTGAGTCTGTCTTAGTTGCCATTCACTACTAAGACGCATCTCTGATGATGGATGAGAACTGTATCACTCTATGGATTTAAAGATAAGTATTTAGAAGGCAGTTTGATGTCATGTGCACTTGTAAAAACAACAGTAGCAGGTTCTTCCTTAGGGCATTTGACCTCCCCAGTCATAGGTTCTTGGCCAGGTTAGTAGTCTTCAGTATGAGCTCCCTCCTATGCAGGAGGCCTTACATCCACCAGAAAGTTATTTGTTACCCCTATAATGTAAATGCCACTAGTGCACCAGTCAGCATATGTTGCCAGGTCAGTCATTACTGTTGTAGCTCACAGTAGGGAAATTGGTAAAATTTTCCAATAGCCCGTGTAGCAGCTTCTGGCATTATGAAAGCTAGCCATTGGAAAAGAAGCTTCCAGGTCAGTATCAGCTTGATTTAGCCATTGTTTGAGCCAAGTTCGTGGTGTCTTCAGAACTTACCAACAAGACTTTAAGAAATACATTTTGGAAATAGTCCTTTAACTAACGTGTTCTTTGTAAACAAGAAAGAAGACAACATAATAATAAATGCAGAACATCAACATAGAAAGAAACAGAGAACTCCCAACATTTCCAAGACACCTTAACTCTGCTTCTCTCTGGGTGGAAAAAAATCACCTGTGCTTTAAAAAAAAATAACAATAAATGCAGTGTGACACTATTGACTCTCTCTGCCTTGGTGTGAAGAGAGCCCTCCATCCCTCAATCAGAAGTATAGCATAAGAAGCAATCAGGGCTTATCCATTGATAGAGGGAGAAATATAAATTTATAATCACCCCGGGTTACTTGTTCAGATGCTATGATGATTAGGTGAGCAATCAGTTTTGAGCATGACTCATTCATTTTTCACAACTTTTTTTCTATGCCCTGTTCCCATGGTGGATTTTTGTTCATCTGTGGGTTTATTTATATTTTGTCTCGGAGTTGGCATATTTTACTCCTATGATGCTCTAGTCCCTGTCCACTTTTGGCTCCCTCCACGAGGAGCACTGCTTCCTCCATTCTGTGTCTCAGGGAGGGGTTGTGAATTCCTTCCATTCTGGCCATGGCTGAGCCAATCTGAGTTCTTCCCTGGGATTTTCCAAAATTCATGACAGAACTTTTTGCAAACCACCATGGCCAGTTTCATAGACCATTTATTTTACAGCCGCCAAAGGGCCTCACTCTCTCCTAACCCCACTCCCCATTTCTAACAGAGAAATCCTTTCTCTAAGACTTAGTCAGACGCCATCGATTCTTTTTCCGATTCATCTTTTTGGTCTGGCTGGATTTCAGAATCTGTACCATTTTCTTGTTGCTCACTTCATGCCTGGCTATTCCTTCTGCCCCCTCTGCCACCACGGTGTTTTATGTAAATGCCAGGTGCAGCCCTGGCTCAGGGTTGTTGCGTGCATGGTTACCTAAAATACTTTTCCTCTGAGAAGGTCTCTTCCTCACCTTATGTAAGTTTCTGCCCAAATATAATCTAAACAGACTTCGTGAACGATATCCCTTGCTGATCCCTTTTTCTATGTTGACTGATTATAAATTTTCCTATGTACTTGTTACCTGATTGTAGATAGCTTTATCTATTGACTCTCACCTCCCGCTAAGCTTTAACCTTTAGCCAAGAAAGAACTCTTGTGTCTGCACTGTTATTCCCTAGCATTGACTGCAGACTAGGTCCTCGAGGACTCACGTGCTAAGATACATGCTGTCAGGATACTTCTACTCGGTTTTCACTCTAGTGAGGCCTGAGGGGCTGTGAAGCATGACAATTATACATTTCCGAGGAAATGTATGAGCAGAAGAAGCTTCAGAAGTACTCTTATATGACTTCTTTTCAAAGCTGCAATCTGAAGCCCAGGCTGGGTTAGTGGAGTGCCCACAAACGCACGGTTATTTGCTGCACAGCTGCTTGGGGTGGAAAATAAAGGACCCAGCTGGAGCTGCTTGTGAGCCTTGGCTGATCTCACAAACATCCGGGAAGCTAGATGGGAACCAGATGCAGACAGCTGGCTTTGGTTTTCCTACCAACCAAAGCATCAGATCACCTTGACCCAAACATGCTCCCCCTAAAAGAGGCAAGGAAGCAGAGGATGGAAAGTCTCCTATCCTTTGCGCTCATTGTCTTTGGCTACACAAAGGAGTCAAATCACCATCTGTCCAATAAAAGACACCCATGGCCCTAAAACCAAAAGTGATCCAACAGAAAGGAACATGCCTAGGATGCTTAAATCCTTGAACTTGGTTCTCTTCCCACTGAACAGGTGCTTCTGTCCCTTCCCCACCCCAGTCCCCACAGCAGCCCTTCTAAAAGGACAGTGTATTAGAAAGCTAAGTAATTGCCAACTTGCTTGACAACAGAGCTCTATCTCAAAGATTCCTGGTCAGCATCTCACAGACTCTTCCCTCCGCCCTGTCAGAAATGCTGCCCATGTGTGGGATTGGAAGGCAGGAGGCAGCTCTGAAGAGTCTTTATTGCCTATCTCCTTCCACTGACACGATGGAGAGAGGCTAAATGACAGGCAATCATGGCACAGCATGTCCCCTCTTTTACATTTCCCATTAGGCTGTCCACTGATTTATGTCAGTTTCTAAAAAAGAATCAAATTCAATTTTTTTTGTGCCCATAGAGTGCAATTCTTGAGGTGCTTATGATTAATGAATAAGCTCTGCAAGAAACTGTGTGCTAATTTATTAAATGTAATCCAGTTTACACAAAATTCATGTATATAAGTGTCTATGCATACATATGTGAATATGTATATGAGGCTTTAGACAAACAACTCTACAGTACTAGAGGAAATACCATATACTGATGAACCAGCTTAAGGCACAAACTATGTACAGTGAGTCTTCCTAAGCAACCCCATGATGCTAAGGTTTTAAGTAGAATTTCCTGATTTCTTATAAGGTAGAGTGCAATGTTATATATTCCTCAACCATTCATATTTCAAACACTGGCTGTGCATGCCCTCAGCCAACTTTATCACTCTCTTGTCCTGTTGTGACTAAACTTTCTTTTTTCTCTTCTCCTTTTACTTTTCTCCAAGTGCCCCCATAGACGGTGAATAGATACTATTTATTCAAGTCTCCCTAGGAAGAGTACAATAATAACAGTGGAGGGTGTGCCCTGATGTGGTGGAAGCAACTTTGCAAATATCACAGCCCTATGTGGGGTAAATAATTATTCTTAGAGTTTCTGGGACCTCTACAGGTGTTCCTCATTGTCATTTTTGCATTTCTACAACATTAGGTTTTTAAACATCCACACTGCATGTAATAATAAAGATTTAGGTTTTTCTCTAAAACACCAAAAAGACAGGGCACATGGTCTGCCAACAAAGGAGACAGCGCATTTCAACAAAAGGAACAGAGATAATGATCAACCCCACCTTGACGGCAGCTTGAGGAAAACACGGCTCATCTGAGGAAAATAAAACCTTTTCTCAACAGAACCGATTAATACCCAGAAAGTGTGTATAGTGTCTGTCTTATACCGGGCAATAGTTTCTTTTTGCGTCCCAGGTTAAGCACAGGTGCCTTTACATTGCTGCTCTGAGTCATCGCCAACAGAGGTAAAAATTTTTTCCCTACTCCCCTACTTAATATTAGATAGCATCTCCTCCAGTGTGGTTTTGCCTGTAGTTCTCTGAAAGACTAATTCTTACAAAATGAAAGCGCAAACCATGATCTTAACAATGAAATTCCAATAAGTCTTGGCCATTTACAGATTGGTCATCTACAGAATCTAACACAGAAAGGCAAGACTAGGCCCATGATCATGTGTCCAGTTGTAAGATTTCGGGACTTGAATGCCTCCTTTGTGTAGTTTTAAAATCACTCTGAATTACAAGTTAATTAGAACGAATCAAGATGATATTTCATGTCTACTTGGGAACAGATGCAAACTGAGGCAATTTGACAGTTGGAACATAGACAAAATTGATGAAGAATTGGAGACAGATTCCAAGCATTCTGGCCTCAAGATATCTGCATCAGGTGTGTATCCCCAGAAGTTTAAGACTAAATTGTCCACTAGAAGCTGAGAAATGTTTTCGTCATAGCACAAAGTGAGACAGTATAAGGCAATGCGGCATGGCACATGGTTTTATAAAAATTAGTCAAATCGGTGCCGGAGGAGAGAGTAGAAACAAAAACAGATGTGTAAACATGCATAATCAGAGAGGCTTATGTACATCATCCTGGTGGCTTTATCCAGTGGCTTATTCCATTTCAGTAATCATGTTGGTAGATGAGCTAATTGCAAATTTGTTAAATATTCATAACCAACAATTTCTGCTAAATGACAATGAACTGTCACAGTCAAGTGAATTACAGACCCTCGTGTGACATAATTTCATAGGCTCCTTCCTGCCATTGCCCCCAAATCATATCCACCCCCTTCCTACCTCTGGCACAGACTTTTAGGAGCAGAATAAGAATCCAGATATGGAGCAAAGGAAACAAAGACGGGCCTTCAGGTTTGATACCATGTGAAAAACTAAGACAGATGCCTAGGCATTTTAAGTTCAAAGCTGTCCAAAATCCAGGGTTCTGTAACTGAATATGAAGAATACATTGTTGGGATTTGTCTTAGTTAGAGCTTCTATTGCTGTGAAGAGACACCATGACCATGACAATTCTTATAGAGGAAAACGTTTATTTGGGGTGGCGAGCTCAGAGATTCAGTCCATTATCATCATGGCAGGGAGGATGTAGTATTCAGGCAGACATGGCAGCTACATCTTGGTCATAAGGCAACAGGAAATGGACTCAGTGTTACACTGAGGAAGAAGCTTTAGCAAAAGAGACCTCAAAGCCCACCTCCACAGTGACCCATTTCCTCTAACAAGACCACACCTACTCCAACGAACTACACCTCCTAATAATGACCCTTCCTTTGGGGGCTGTTTTCTTTCAAACCAACATATTCCACTCCAAAGTCTTGTAGCAATATCATAAAGCAAAGATGCATTCAATTCAACTTCAAGAGTCCCCATAGTTGATAACAGTCTCACATTTTTTCAAAGTCCAAAGTTCAAAGTCTCTGCTAAAGACTCATGGCAATCTCTTAATTGCAATCCCCCTGTAAAATCAAAATTTAAAAAGCAGATCACATACTTCCAACATATAATGGCATAGGATATACATTATCATTCCAAAAGTCAGGAAAGTGAGCATAGTGAGGAAATACTGGAGGGAAAAACAAAAAGCCACCTGGGCAAACTCCAGACTTTCCATCTCCATGTCTGATATCCACACACTCTTCAGTCCTCAGCCAACTCTGTTCAGCCTTGCTGACTGCAACATGCTTCTTTCTCTTGGTCTGGCTCTGTTCCCTGTTAGCAGCCCTCCTTACCAAGCATCCCACAACTCTGGTATCTCTAGCACCTGGGCTTCTCCCAAGGCAATCAATCCAGTCCTCAACCCACAGCTTCATTCAATGACCTCTCTACTAGACCACCATTCTGGGACACCCTGATACATGTCTGGTCTCAGCGGCTTGCCTTAGGCGCTGGGGCAAATTCCATAGCCCATTTCTTCTATCCTTTTCTCTAAAGCCAGAACCATGTGGCAGAAACTGCCAAGTTCTGCTGCTTGCTGGGGCTGGAACATAACCCCTTCATTCAATTACATCTTCACCAACTTCTGGTTTTGATTGTTACCTTCACTGCCTAAGCTTGGCTGTCCTGAAACTGTATCTGTAGACCACGCTGGCCTCAAACTCAGAGATCCACCAGCCTCTGCCTTTCCAACTCTGGGATTAAAGGTGTGCACCACCACACCTGGCTCTAAGATTTTCTTTAGTTCCTTTTCACAAACTGGAAGCTTAGCTGGGTGGGATCTTGGCCTGAGGTCATCACTTCCTTTATCCCATATTCATTTATCTCTTTGAACATGGGATTTAGCTCTAATCCATGTCCTTGTGCCCCTTTCCTCCTTAATCTGTACATTTTGTATTTTCACTTGTTCAACTTGCTCCTATTCATTATAAATCTTCAGTAGAGTTAACAGTAATAACCACACAACAGAATCTATACTAGACTGTCTTGAGCTTTCCTCTGTCAAACAAATTAACCCAAAACTCTTCGCTTTACCCTTCGACAGACTCTTTGGATAAGGGTAAAATGCAGCCACATTCTTTACCAAAATATCTCAAGACTTGTCTCTAGGCCACATACTAACAATCATCTCCTCTGACACCTCTTGATCCAACCCCCTATAGTTCAAATAACTGTTAGTGCCACTGTCATACATGCTTCTACTAGTTTGGTCCATTCAGCAGCACTTAAATTGTTCAACTGCTTTTCTAATCTACAGGCCCAAAGTCCATATTCTTTCAAATGGAAGCATGGTCAGGCCCATCACCTCAGTCCCTGATATGTTGGAGGAAAGAGACACTTGTTGATTCCTGGATGCACTGCTAGCTTAGACCCAAAATAATTTACACAGAAACTGTATTAATTAAATCACTGTTTGGCTCATTAGCTCTAGCTTTTTATTAGCTAATTCTTATACAAATTTAACCCATTTCTATTAATCTGTACATCACTACATGGCAGTGGCTTACCAGCAAAGTTTCAGTATGTCTGACTTTGGTGGCTCCATGGCATCTGTCTGACTCTTCCTCCTTTCTCCCAGCATGCCATTTAGTTTTCTCTGCCTACCTAAGTTCTGTCCTATCAACAGGTCAAGGCAGTTTCTTTATTCATTAACCAATGAAAGCAACACATAGACAGAAGGACCTCCCACACCCCTGGTACCAACTTCTATCTTAGTTATGGTTTCTATTGCTGCGAAAAGACACCATGACCATGGCAAGTCTTATAAAGGAAAGCATTCATTTGGAGTGACTCACTTAAAATCAGAGGTTCAGTTCATTATCATCATGGCAGGGAGCAAGCTTGGCAGGCAGTCATGGTGCTGGCTACATCTTGATCAGAAGGCAACAGGAAGTGGACTCAGTGTCACACTTGATCAAAAAAGGCCTCAAAGCCCATCCCCACAGTGCCATATTTCCTTCAACAAGACCACACCTACTCTAACAAAGTCACACCTACTAATGGCCATTCTCTTTCAAACCGCCACAAGGTACCATCTCATTCTTAACTTCTTCATGTAAACACCACTCCATTGAAATAGAAAAGTACATGAACAGTTCAAAACACTTTTCATTAACAATGTTTTCCTGTTAAATGAAGTTTCACTCCTCTACATTTATGTTCAGTGAACCGGTAGCATCCATACTACCTTGATGTGTGGTCAGGCCTGCAGCATCTTAAGGCTTTACCCAGACCTACTATTATGACTTAACATGAAATATCACCCCACAGGATTTGAGTGCATGGGCCCAAGCTGGAAATGCTGTATGAGAAGGTTACAGGAACTTCAGAGTTGGGGCCTGGCTGGAGGAAGTGGGTTGCTAAGACATGCACCTTCTATTTTGGCCCCATCTCTGCACTTATTTGTATACTCTGGGATATGGAAGCTATATCAAGTTCCCAGAATCCTGGACCAAATTAGTCTCAGCTTTCATGCCTTCTTCACCATAATGAACTTCACCCTCTCAAATCCTGTGCCAGAATAAATCCTTTCTCCCCCAAATTGCCTTCATCCAATATTAGCCACAGCAATTAACTAATTTACTTGCTGAGCCGTGATCGGCATGTGAACAGAATTTGCATCCCCAGGTGAATCTTATATACTTTAAAGTTCCGAGAAACACACTTCAACTTTCTCAAGGGAAATGCGACCCCTGAGATTCAGCATCACATGGGCATAGAAAGCATGGGATTCTCACGCTCAGGAGTTCTTAAGCTTAATCCATCTCTTTGTACACATCCATAAAATTGGCAGCAGTTACTGTAGAAACCAAGTTTAATCTTCCCATATCCAATGTGTAGAAATTTGTATTTCACAGCTCTGTCTTTGTCAACTGGCATGATGTGCTACACTGTTGAGGTTATTCACAGATTTGCCACATAACCCAAAGTGCTTTTTGTAGGGCCTTGCTTTTTTCACTTGCTCTTTGTGAACAGATTCCTCATTCAACCATAATATGCCTGAAACTCCAAATACCATGCAGTCCTTCCATACCTTGCTCTGAGTTCTATATTTCTCAGTTTCAGATTAGTCTATTCACATGGACATCTTTTTTACTTCACCCAGATGGTCACAATTGGTCAACTAATTCACTCCCCATGCACATATGGCTCCATTGAGCATCAGTCATTCTTTCTAGCATTTTCTAGGCACTCATCTCATTATTCAATACTGCACATAAATTATCTCCAATTTTCCCAGCAAACCGGCACAATAGGTATTTACTCCACATTCAGATGATAAAATCAGTCTCCAAAGATTATTTATTCAAACTCCATGTAAAAACACAGGTGAGCCTACGTCTAAATTGGTTCCTTTTTCTGCCTTACACTCCCCTATTACTGCTTGGCAATTTATATCATTAAAGTCACACGTTTGTATAACCATATAGTTACCACATCTAGGTGCTACAAATATTCATTTCAGATTATTCAACATGCATCCTTGTCATTTGGAAAAGGAATATTCGCAAGTACACCAATGTTCTGGCCAGATTTCTTTGGGCTGCAAGGAAGAAATTCACCTGATATAATTCAAATAAAGGAATATGGACAGAACACTGAAGCTATGAGTCACAGGCATCTTTGGAATGTGGAGTTTCTTTACCATCTGCTATTTCTTTCAGCCTTCCTGAATCACAGCCACTCCTCATCCCAGATTCCTACCTAGGAGACCACTCTCAGCTGCACAAAGTAGCTGTCCAGCATCTAAATGGAGACAGCTTTACAGTGCCATCTTTCTTTCCATCACCTGTTCACACTTGGGGAAGAGACCACACACCCTGATGTTAAAGAGGACCACATATACAGTCTAACTTTTTACAAATACAGTTTCAGACTCATGATGATATTACCAAGGTCGACACAGGAAACCTGTAGAATGACATCTGGCCTTGAAGTCCTTGACCCTCAGAGCTCTTCTACAAAACCAAGCTCCCTTATACAGGAAATTCTGGGCCAAGATTCAAAAGATAGTTGTGAAATCAAACTGTCTTGCTTCTCTTCTAACACTAGGCAAAACCCAGTGTTTAAATTGACCTTGTCTTAGGGAGAATAAGAGCAAGGAAGTCAGGACCACGAGGGGTTGGTTCACCCACTGAGACAATGTGCCTGAGCTAATGGGAGCTCACCAACTCCAGCTGGACTGGGAATGAATGAGCGTGGGATCAAACTGGACCCTCTGAATGTGGTTGACAATTGGGGCAGACTGGGGGGGCCAAGGAAAATAGCACTGGGATTTGTTTCTACTGCATGTACTGGCTTTTGGGGATCCTATTCTCTTTGAATGCATACCTTCCTAAGCCTGGATGTAGGGGGGTGGGTCTTGAACTTCCCACAGGGAAGGGTGCCTTGCCCTCTCTTAGGACTGGAGGGGTGGTGGAGGATTTGTGCGGGAGTGGGAGGGAAGTAGGAGGAGGGGAGGAAGTGGGAATTTTGATTGGTATTATTTATAACGTGATAAAAAATAAACAAATTGCCCTTATCTTGAGATTAAGATCAGAAGTGTATGTGAAAGAAACACTTAGGCAGCAAGGATAGCCATGCAAGTGCCTAGAACAATTTAACAGCAGACTTTAAGCATAAGCCCCCTGGAAGTGTTATCACTCAAGACTAGTGTGACCATTCTATCACACTTTTCAATCACCATGGGTATGACATAGTGTGACCAGCATGGTCAACTCTGTATTGCTCTCAAGTTAAATACTTGGCATCATTTCAGCTTCCCATGATATCTTCTAAACCACTAAAAGGGAAGGAAAAAACTAACTGACCTTCCTACCTATAGGTTGCCTCCAAGGTGACAGGCTTGATGTGGGGTTCCCCTCTGTAGGCTGTGACTATGTTTTATTACCGTTGGTTAGTAAGGGAGCTGATTTGATGTATGGCAGGGCAGAATATAGGTAGGTGGGAAAACTAAACTGAATGCAGGGAGAAAGAAGGCAGAGTCAGACAGACACCATATAGGTACTGAAGGAGAAAGATGCCAGAACATTACTGGTACGCCACAACCTCATGGCAATACACAGATTAATAGAAATGGGCTAATTTAAGATGTAAGAGCTACTTAGAAATATGCCTGAGCCATCGGAAAGCAGTGTTGTAATTAATTTAGTTTCTCTGTGATTATTTGGGTCTGGGCATCTGGGAAACAAAAGCACAGTCTCTATTTACACAGGCTGAGGCAGGGCACAGACACCAGTGGCAAGGTCTAAGTAAATCTGCAAAACCAAATCAAGCTCAGAGTGTCATGTGACAGAAAAGGCATTCAAGGAAAGGTATGCCGCATCATTGACAATGAGAACCAATCAGCACTTACAACAGAATATTTTGCCATGAACATGCATCTTTCTTTAGAAATCAAATTTTCAAGTCCTTTGCCTTAAAGTAGCAAACCCACATGCTTCAAAAGTCAAAATGTTCTGATAAGACAATGTGAAAAATTAGTCCTGCCTTCTACCTCTATGCCCAACCGTTTTCACAATAGACAAATATTGTCACTATTATCTTATATTTCTCTCTAGATATGTTTAATACATTCAATTATATGTAGAATATACATGAATATGCATAAGTAGAAGGGTCTGTTGGCATACATGTCACAGATATCCAGTTCCTTATAATTTCACTGCTAATATCTTGGCAAACCTACCATATTAGAATATATACAAATCCCATTTGACAAATATAACATAATCTATTCAAATGGCTTATCATCAGTATTTCCAGTCTTCAATTATGACTGACAATATTACCATAGCAATCACTTAGGCTAAAAATTGTTCCCTCCTCCCTTGAAAAAAAAGGACCACTAGTCTTAATTCCCAGAACCAATGTTACCATATATGACAAAAGTAAATTGCAGGTATGAATTAAGTCTTAAAGTGAGATGATTTTATACTACCCAGCTTGGTTCTCAGTGTTATCACATGGATCCTTAAAGAAGCACAAAGAATTGTGCCAAGAACATAGGAAGCCAGAGAAGCCACTCATGTAGTCAAACACCAGTTTGGGAGAGGCTCTCCCTTAACGAAGCACAGCCCTGTGGCTCCTGAATGTGATTCAGTACCACAGACTTCAGACTGCTAGATTTCACTTTATAATAAAATACACTGGTGTTGTTCTAAGCCCCCAAGACTGCCATAATTTATTTTCATAGCCACAGGGAACTAACATATGCAGACATTTTTAGGTGTTCATAACTATGGGTAAAACTCCATAATAAATTCCCCAAGGACAGATGCCTGAAGATGTGCGTTTATGATTTCTCTAAGTCAGTAGTTCTCAACACATAAGGGTCATGACCCCTTGGGGGGGTCAATTGACCTTTTTATAAGGGTCTTATATTAGATATCCTGCATATCAGATAATTGTATTATGATTCATAACACTAGCAAAATTACAGTTATGAAGCAGCAACAAAAAAAATAGGTCACCACAATATGAGGAACTATATCGAAGGGTCGTGGCATTAGGAAGGTCCTTGAGAATGGTTGCCATAGATCTTCCTGATTGTCCCACATGGTGAGTGTGATGTTTAACACTCCCAGAAACAGAGGGTAAAAGTTCCTTTGTTCTGATATGTCCCAGTACAAAGCTAATAAAGGTTTTGACTATAAAATTTCATGTACTTTTCTAATTGCTGATTTAATTTGAATTTTGATTATTATGAGTGAGATGGATTTGTTTTTTAGTCAACTGTATTGGTTTTTTTCTGGAACATCTACTTTCATCTGTTGCTAGTTTTCTATTGTGGTGTTTGGATTTTATCTAATGAACTTTCAGAGACATTCATCAGTTTTCTGGTCTCGTTTGTTCATGGTGCTGTGGCTCAAACTCATGCAGGCTCTGCAAGCACTCTACCACTGAGCTGGAACTTCAGCCCACACTATTGTGTTTTTATTTAGTAAACGCGTTTTCACTTTGCTTTTTATAATTTTTTACCCATCAGGATTTTCAACTTTATGTGGCAAAAATCATATTTGGGGGCTGAGATGATGGTTGAGTTGTTAGAGTACTTATTAAGCATGAGGACTTGAGTTTGGATCCCCCATGCCCACAAAAAAAAAATGCCAGGCATAGTGTGTGCTTGTAAGTCAAATGGTATGCAATCAGAGGCAAATGGATCCCCGCGGCATGTTGAACAAGCGGTCTTTCTGAATTGGCAAGCTCTGGGTTTGGTAAGATATCCTTTGGCAAGACTACAGTGGAGAGCCTGCGTGACTAGGTTAAAGGTAACTACTTTATGCCTGATGACTTGGGTTCAATCTCCAGGATTCAAATGGTTAAAGGAGAGAACTGGCTAATTCACGTTGTTCCCTTACTTCCAAGTGCACACTGCACATGTAGCCCTGGTTTGCCCACACACGTGCACACTTAAATAAATAACTGTTTGTTTTAAAAGGGAAGGGAACTCTTTTAGAAAAATAAATAAGGTGAACATGATAGGAAAGCGTTCAACATCTACCTCTGGCCTAAACATACACCACACATGTTTATCCATACCTGCACACACATGTGCACACCACACACAAAAAACTGATATTGTACGGTAACTGGCTTCTGGCCATATTTTGAGCACGTTTCCCCCGTTAAGACTATTTTCTTTAAGGCCAGGCAGTAGTGGCACACACCTTTAATCCCAACACTTAGAGGCAGAGGCAGGTGAATCTCTGTGTTCGAGGCCAGCCTGGTATGCAGTTCAAAGACGGCCAGGGCTACTCAGAGAAACCATGTGTTGGAGAAAAAAAAAAACTTTAAGAAAACCGACAGAATCAAATAACCTGGGTTCATAGGGACTCATAGAGACTTAACCAAAAATCAGAGAGTTGGCATGGGACTGGCCCAGGCACTATGTGTATATGGCCCAGTTGTATAGCTTGGTCTTCTTGTGGGACTCCGAACAGTGGGAGCAGGGACTGTCTCTGATTTCTGCTTTCGGGACCATTTCCTCCTACTGAGTTGCCTCTTCTATTCTTAATAGGAGAGGAGGTGCCTAGACTTAAAGGCAACTTGACATGCCATGGTTGGCAGATATATATGGGAGGCCCGCCTTTCCTGAAGGGAGAGGAGTGGAGACAGAGAGAGGTTGTGGGGAGGGACTGGGAGAAAAGGAGCAAACACGGGAAGACTGTGATAGAGATGGAAAAATAATTAATTCAAAGATTATTTTCCTTAGGTATTTCCTATTACTATCTCAGTTTTCATATTTAAACCTATGATGTATTTAAAAATTATATTGATATGACACATAGGAGATGGTAGTTTTCTACATGCCTACCCAGGTGTCTTAATACTACAAATATTCCATCTTTTTTATATTTCATATTTCAAATGTCTGTGTGGATTCGGGTCTGCTTCTGGAATTTCTCTCTTACTGCATGCATCTTTCTGCCTACCACTCTTTAAAAACAAAATAATCTGTAAAACTGTGAATTCTGGTTCTTACATCCTTTTGTAGACAGTTTGAAACCGTCTACAAAAGATACTATAGGGCCCTGAACCCCCACAAACAAGCCTCACACTGTGGCCTAGCGGTCACTATGGGAACTTGCCCATCCCCCTGTGAGGTTACACATTGTCACAGGTGCCTGACAAAGGGAAGCTATAAAAGAGCCCCTCAGAGTGAGGGAAGAGAATCTTCCATTGAAGGGAACAGAAAGAAAGCAGGTTAGGACATTTGTGGGACAATTGGGAAATCATTTCAGTGATTTCGCAAAAACTGCAAAATTATATTTGGGGCTGGTGACATGTCCAAACATAGCCACAGGATATGACAAGGATCCTCTAAGCTCCCTGCCACAGGAACCTTGAAATCTCTAAAGCTTGTCCCGGAAATGAAAAGTAAATTGGCACTTGAGAGTCTCCAGGGGAAATAGACAAGATCGTCTGACAAAATTGGGAGCTGGCGGGGGGGGGGGGGGGGGGGGGGGGGGNNNNGGAAGGGAAAGATAAAGGGAGAAAGGGGGAAGAACTTGAGGAAATGGGATAGTCGAGATGGAGGAAGGACAGAGATGAGCACAAGGAAAGAGAGATTTAGATTGAAGGAGCCATTACGGGGCTAGCAAGAAACCTGACATTAGAGAAATTCCCAGGAATCCACAAGGATGACCCCATCTAAGACCATAAGCAATAGAGGAGAGGGGGGCCCGAACTGGGCTTGCCCTGTAGTCCGATTGATGAATATCTTAAATTCATCATAGAACCTTCATCCAGCAACTGATGGAAACAGAGGCAGAGACCTGCAGCAGAGCACTGGGCTGAGCTCCCAAAGTCCAGTTGAAGGGTGGGAGGAGTGAGAATATGAGCAAAGAGTCAAGACCATAATGAGGACACCCACTGAAACAGTCTACCTGAGCTAATGGGAGCTCACCAACTCCATCTGGACAGTGAAGAAACCAGCATAGGTCCAAACTAGTCCTTCTTAATGTGGATGACAGTTGCATGGCTGGGGCAGACAGGGGGACCACTGGCAATGGCACCAGGATTTATCCCTACTGCTTGTACTGACTTTTTTGGGAACCTGTTCTCTTTGGATGGATACCTTGCTCAACCTAGATATAGGAGGAAAGGCCTTGGACCCTCCCCCAAAACAATGTGCCTTAACCTCTCTGAGGAGTGGATAAGAGTTTGGGTGGAATGAGGGGCTAGGTGGAGAGTGTGGGAGGAGGTGAGAGAGTAAGAACTGGGATTGGTATGTATAAGAAGAAAAGATAGGTTTTTTTCTTTTCTAAAATGAAAGAAAAGAAATTATACATTTAAACAAAGTCTCCAATGCCTAGCATCAAAGAAAATAACAGTTTAAAACAACAGCAGGACTCACTGACCTCTGCTCCCCATAGACCCCCGGGCAGCGTGGGTGTGCTTTCCTCCAGTGTGACCCTCTATGTGATGGTTTACAGTTGCTGTACATTTTTGTGTTATGCACGGCTTTTTAAAGGCTCTCTTTTGGTTGTTATTAATTTGTTTAAGGTCAGGCATATACAACATAACTTGATGCATTCAGGTCTTTTTGTTCTAAACAACAGCTAAGTAGAACGAGTGCCTGGTGAGTGCAGAAAGGAGAGGCAGACTTACTTCTCATGTATTAAGAGAGGAACAAACGCCAGTCAATCGACTCCATCGTAGCATCAGCTGTAAGCCTCCACCCAGAGACTGAAGGGTGCGCACAAAGCTACCAATATGTTACAAGACCTGGACGGGCTCAGAGATAAGCCTTCAGGCATATGAGCAGAGAGGAACCCCCCCCCCCCCCCCCCCCCCCGTCCAATTATTCTACAGAGACTGCCAGCACAGTGGGAGCCACCACAGCAAAGGGATCTATTAAAATTAAAATTAGGTAAGAAAAGAAAAAAGATAAACGTGTCCTCCTTCTTGGTGTTTCAAGTAGAATAGATTATCCACTGGGCTTCTTGCACAGCATCTAGAGAATCATGTAAAAGAAAGGTCTGCCCTAATTCCTGGGAGAAGACGGTGACGGGAGAATAGGCCTAAGCCGTAGATATGGCGGGTTAGGTACACCCAGTTAACTCTAAGACCTAGTCATCATAAGTTCCCACAGCAACGTTGTTTTTTTTTTTTATCCCTCATAGTCTTTTTATATAGAATAATTAACTCTTCCTTAAGGAGGCAATATGTATTTTCATAAACCTATGTGAAGTATGTTCTTAAGGACTATGGGTGTTTGCAATAACAGTGTGAGATAAGGTAGGAAATTCTCTGAAAATACATGCTCCTAACGATCTGTTCTTCTGGCATACACAGCGCAGAGGCACACACACACACAGAGGTGCACACACACACACACACACACACTGCATTCTGTGTCTGAAATAATCAGGAACAGGTTAAGTTTGAAGAATACTTTTCCTCTTACTGTCATTTCCTCTTAGGATTGTCATATCTTTCTGCCTTCTTTCTGTCGGGGCAAAAGGAGAAATATCCTTTCAGAGGAAAGAAAGAGGGCAGGGATATCAAGACATCATAAAAATGTCCAAAGTGCTGATGTGTCTACAAAATCAGTTGCTCTTCCAAATCTGATTATTAGGAAAAGGGGATCAACAATAATATAAAAGCAAGAAGGCAGCACAAAGACCTCAGTGTCTGTTAAAAGATTCTCATTTTCTTAAAGCTACAAAATGTTTCACACACGCACAGATTCTCTTCTCTGGCTGGGTTTCTTGGCACATTGACACAGCATGTTTTGCTTTTGAGTCTTTTGGTTCATACACTGTCGTGTGTGTGTGTGTGTGTGTGTGTGTGTATGCATGCGTTAGTGCAGCGATGGTAAAACACCTAACCAAACAAATTAATGGAGGAAACATTTATTTTATTCACAGACTTAATCCTTTATAGAAGAAAATTGAGGTGAGTCTCTCAGGGGGTGCTGGGCACAGGTGGCAGGGACTGCTCACATCATGGCAAATCACCTAGCAGACAGTGCCACAGGCACAGGGAGGTGGATATGACTTTCAAAGACTCGCCCCAAAGCCCAAATGCACCAGCCAGGCTCTACCTGCTAAAATAAAATTTTAAGAGACTGCTCCATAGTCTCTTAAAATAGCCTCATAGTGTGGGTGGGGAGCCAGCATTGCAAACAAGATTCTGTTGAGGACATTACAGACAGAGTCACAGTAATCTCTTGAGTATTACACTTCGAAGTAGCACAAGATCAAGATGGAATAAATAGGATTTGTTTGATCATATCACCAATAAGAGGTAAAGCTTATGGACCAATAAATTTCAAGATTCGAGATATCAGTCTTTGGAGGGCAATGACCCTGAGTGACGGTTAACAATTAAAGCCACTCCGCAATGGTTTTATCTTACTGACTTGAGAGACTGTCAACATGTGGCTCAATACCAGGGAACCAGGGTGGAGACACCAGCATCTCAATTTAAAAGGTGTAATTACGTGCCAAGAAGACCAAGCACACAGGGTTCCCAGGGCCCATTTCCAAGAAGGGAAGATCTACAGAGAGGCCCATTTAAATTCTGAGCAAAGTACTGACTGATCACATACATGAAATTTCCTGAGAACAGGGAAAAAAGAATAACAGTGTTACTAACCATCAGCCAGATTCAAAATCTCATCACTAACAGGAACACAGTTATGGAATTTTACTTTTTAAAGGGTTTATGAAATGAAAATTACACTTCAGTAAAGTAGTCAGAAATAAATGTGAGTAAAAGTGTGATGTTGTCTGTCAGTCTTAAACATGAATTAACAACCTTCCTCAAGACTCAGTAATACCACTTTTGGTATATATCCAAAGGATGCTCAATCGTGCCACGAGGACCTGTGCTCAACTATGTTCATAGCAGCATTGTTTGTCATAGCCAGAGCCTGGAAACAACCTAAATGCTCCTCCATGAAAAAACAGATAAGGAAAATGTGGTACATTTACACAATGGAGTGCTGCACAGCAGAAAAAAAAAAAAAAAAAAAAAAAAAAAAAAAAAAAAAANAAAAACACGACGTCTTGAATTTTGCAAGCAAATGGATGGAGCTAGAAAACATCATATTGAGTGAGGTAACCTAGACCCAGAAAGACAATTATCACATGTACTCACTCATTAGTGTTTTTTAAACATAAAGCAAAGAAAACGAGCCCACAAATCACAATCCCAGAGAACCTAGATGACAATGAGGACCCTAAGAGAAACATACATAGATCTAATCTTCATGGGAAGTAGAAAAAGACAAGATCTCCTGAGTAAATTGGGAGCATGGGGACCTTGGGAGAGGATTGAAGGGGAGGGGAAAGGTAGGGAGGGGAGCAGAGAGAAGTGTAGAGCTCAATAAAAATCAATTTAAAAAACATGAATTAGGAGCTGCAGAAACAGCTCAGTGGTCAAGGGCACTTGCTGCCCTTGTAGAGAACCCAGGTTCAGTTTCCAGAACCCACGGGGTAGCTCATTCCCGTTCCAAGGAATCTGACACCATCTTCTGTCCTCTTCAGACATTAGTCACATATGTGATACATAGACACACATGCAGGCGAGTACTCATAGACGTAAAATGAAAAATAACTAAACCTTTAAAAAATAAATTGAACATGAAGACTATCAAGCCAGCAGTGTAGTTCAGAATCAGAGAACTTGCGTTGTGTGCACAAGGCCCTGGCCATCAATCAACAGTCCTACAAAGAGAAACAAATTAAATAACATTAAAATAATTATGTGCCCATAATATAGTAAAGGGGATTTTTCCAGTTTCCTTATTACTTACCATATCAAACATTTAAAATATGAAGTTTTGTTTAGCCAAATTTGTTCATCTTTTCTGTACCTTTTCTTCCCTTGGTGTTATGCTTATGTAATACTTGTTGGGTCTTTCCCAGATCAGGATCTGTATAGACATTAAAATATATTTCCTGAAACCTTTAGAGATCATTGTTAGTACAGGAAACATTTACACCGTGCCTGAAATTTACTTTGGTACAGAGATAAGGCTTTTGCATTCTT
Source organism: Alexandromys fortis (assembly GCF_014885135.2). Taxonomy (NCBI): domain Eukaryota; kingdom Metazoa; phylum Chordata; class Mammalia; order Rodentia; family Cricetidae; genus Alexandromys; species Alexandromys fortis. The sequence continues at coordinate 931,370 of NW_026067989.1, forward strand.
TTAAATAAATCAGTAGCCACACTGGGACTTTTATTGAAGTCAGTGTTTCCCTTCCTGTATATGCAATAAATGAAACTTAACTTTAAAATAAAAGCCATTGCTTTAAAGGTCTATTATAAGTTATCTATGTTAGAGAACTTACCTCCCAAGTTCTCTCCATTCTACATTTGCTTCTGCTCTGGGCTGAAAAGTTTCCTCCCCCTTCTCCATTTTGTTTGCTTGGTAGGTTTTGTTTGCGTGGTTTGTTTTGCGGGTTGGTTGGTTTTGTTCAATGTTCTAAATATTTCGTAGGATTATTTTATTGTAACAGAATCGTTTCTTCAGTTTCCCGGCCACAGCCATATCTGTTGGCCTAAATTGGTAGTGATGAAGTATTTTATGGTTAATATAACTGTCACCTTGATAGAATCTAGAATCACCTGGGAGACTTGATAAGATTGATTATCTTGATTAGGTTAAATGGGGTGGGAAAATTGCCCACTTTAGGTGGTACCATTCCCTATATTTGGATCCTAGACTGTATCAAAAGGAGAAAGTAAGCAAAGCACATCCATTGCTATCTGCTTCTTGACTGTCAATATGACGGAGCTGAAGAAACAGCTGCCACAGTTCTTGCTTCTGTGGCTTCCCCATTATGATAGCTGTGATCCCAAACTATGAGATAAAATAAATCTTTTCCCCTTTAAGTTGTGTTTATGGTGGCATTTTACCCCAGCAATGGGAATAATAATTAATATAGCATCTGATCTCTCACCTTCTTCCTGGTTCTAAGGAATCCAATTAACCCTGCACCTCTCTGACGTTATCTGGCCACACGCATTACATACTTCCTACACTCATTCTAATTCACAGAACATGTGTGAGCTTCTCTGGTTAGGCACTTACTTTCAGCGAGTCTAGAGATGCAATTTCAATACAGTAAAATCCACTTCTTGGCCTGTGCAGTGTTTTATGAATTTTCACAAATGTATAGCATTGCATAACCATCACGACAATTGAGATAAACAAAAGCTTCATGACACCACAAATTCTCTCATGCCATCTGTAGTCAAATCTTTTCCTGCCCCTTCCCTGACACTACACATCTAGTTTCTGTCCTTAATAGCCTTGCTTTTCCAGAGTGTTGTATAAATAGAGTCATATATTATGGTGCTTTTTAACCTAGTCTTTTCTACTTAGCATAATGCATTTGCAGTGAAGCCAAGCTGTTTCATGGAGCAAGGCTTGATTACTTTTCGCTTTTCTTTTATTGTCTTTTTGTGCTATTTTCCATTTATAAGTCCTGTACTACATTAATAAGTGGAAACAGCAGCAATAAGATAAAAAACTGTGGTGGCACAGTCGTGGTCAGAGTACAAACGAGCAGTCATATTACGGTTTGGAAATAAAATGTCCCTCAAAGGGATTCATGTATAAAAAGATTTTCCCCAGCTAGTGGAACCACTTTGAGAAGTTTTAGAAACTTTAGTAGGCAGGGTCTCACTGGGGAAGGTCAGTCACAAGGAACCTGTCCTTGTTCCAGGTCCCTGTCTTCCACTTGTCCCTTTGCTTGTTGCCCACCAGGAACCAAAGATGATCATGGCCAGATGTTCCCACCGACATGATGTTCTTCCCAAGTGCATGGGACCAAAAAACCAAAGATTGGATCCTGTAATACCATGAGTCTAATTAAGCATTTCGTCTCTCGGATTCTTTTTTGTTGGTTCTTATATCGCCATGGCAAGAAAGTTCATAGAAAAGTTGCCCATGGTTTCACACTGTCTCAGAGAGAAGTTCTAGTCTTTCCCTAGATAATATGTCTGCTGTGAGCCTATTACAAACACCTTTCATTGGATTGATGAGGTCTCCCCTCTTTCTACTTTACTCAGTATTTTTGGTTTTTTGCAATGAATGTTCCTTGTGAATAGATGGCAGATTGGAGACTTTACAAAGAGATAGGAGAGGGTAGTGGAATCTTGAGTATTCATCACTGTATCTTCATCTTTCACACCTTGAGTTATAACACAACACTCGAGTTATGGAAAACTGAAAGAAGTGAAAATCATTCTCATCTAAATGCAAATCGAGCCTATGAAAGGCAATCAGCTATCACCCTATGGATATTGGCCACATTTTGCATTTAGTTATAAATTTGCCTTATTATTGCTCATCTACCTAAAATATGCGGCACTTGGAATTCTCCCTTGAACTTGCTTATAAAATGATGTGTGATGCCATTCTGTATACTGTGAATAGGTCTTATTTTCCTTGGTTAATAAAGAAGCTGATTTGGCCAATAGAGGCATGCCACTCTTCTCTTATGGCTTGGTTTTGGTTGCATGTCTTATCACACTAGAAGTAACCATGCAACAGCCATTTGGAGGCACTCCATACCATAATACATAAGGATACCCATTTTATGGTTGCGCTCATAGACAAGTCACCCTTAGATCAGCCTCAGCTACATGTCCTATCACTCATTACAAGGATGATGTGACTTCTCCTCTACAACTTACCTTTGACTCTGTTGGTACATATTTTGGTGTTGATGCTTTATTTCATTTTTCCTGGGAGACATGATCAAACATCTACTTATCCCACATAAAGCACTAACAACAGACTAAAGAAAGGATTCCACCTAAATGTAGCTTTGCAAATCATTGAATCTTAGGAGATTATTTATAGGAACACGGATGAAGTTAGGTTTGATTTTCAGATTCTTTTTTTCAAAATTGAAAATTTTGCTTTTCCACTGCTCAATCTTGTGATATCTCTGAAATCCCTTTGTTCTCAGCTGGCCTCCTGGTTCAGTTTGTAGTTTAATTCTGTGGGGAAAGAAATCAAAGCAAACTGCAGTGATGTTCATGTTCATTAGTGTGGAGTAAATGCCTTAACAGGATGAATTCTGGCCTTGAATTCGTAAACAAAACAAGGGAGAAATTCACAAGTCTAGCAAACAGAATGCAAGTAAGTGGCGTACACTCTATTCTATTTGTAATCAAAATTTAACTTTAAAATATCTGTAAGAGTATATTTTGATTTATTATAAAATAAAGCTACAGCTTGTCCATTTTCTAGACTAGGCAGTGGGAATGGAAAAGGTTTGGGATTACAGAAGTCTGCATGGGGTAGGATGTTTATTTCAATCAGAATTGGCTTTCCAGGTGTCTTACAATACTCTCTTCTGTGAAAAACCAATTTATAATTTGCCCTTTAAAAACTAAGTACAAATAGAAAAACCTCAATTCAGAAATAATGGTACTCCATTCCCTAAATTTAAAATACAGCAAAAAAAAATGCATAGAGCATTTTCTTTTAACACATCAAAAAGTAACATGAAAGTAGAAATTACGAAGCCAAGAAATGAAGATGAGTTCCAGAGAGATGATGACTGTCCCAGAGGACACACTGAACCCTTCAGCCACTGCCATCCTGACAACAGTACCAGCATTCTGAGTTACATTTCAGATGGCCTTTTCAGGATCCAATCCTTGCCAGAGTCCTAAGCCTACTGAAATAAACCAGACCCATTGGAGCCTAAGATCCCAGGAGTCCAGCATAGTGACAGGAGACTAGTTGCTACACAGACCTCAGAAGAGTGTCAGCTTCTTGGTAAATCAACCCTGCTGTTTCTGGGATGGGACACCCCCTCCTATGCTTGCCCTGGAGCTTATAGAATTCCAAACCCTAGAACTGCCTTTTGTGACCTTCACTACTGATACCCAGGTGCCAGGAAACATCCTTTGAAGGAAAAAGAGTTGCCCTTCCCTGAACATTATTTCTACAACTAAACTTGAACACAATGTCCAATACAAAGCAAGCAGAGAGGCAAGCACCCAGAGAGACATGAATCTGTCAAAGCAATACAGAGGAATTCATAAGGATTTGTGACAATCTAAGAAAGCTATAAATACATGGGCAATTTATGTAATAAGAAATTATAAATATTATTGTAAATAAACAAGAAAGAAATTGAGGATGATCGATATTGCTTCAAGTTACTAACTATGCACCTGGTAGCATTCTACGCAGCAGGGATCAGCAAAGCACGGCCCAGGAGTCCAGCGTGTTCCGTGATGGGTTTCGTTTGGTTTCGGGTTAGTTTTATTTGACAAGTGAGCTAAGAGATTTTTACATTTCTAAATGTTTATTTTATAAAAAAGGAAAGAAAAAGAAGTGACTAGATGAAACTTCAATGGCCTATAAACACCAACGTTTCCTCTGGGATCCATTCCAGAGAATGTCTGACCATTCGTTTTGAGAAAGGGAAATGAAGGAAGTTCAGTGAAGCTCAAGGTGTGACATCATTGCTGATATGGCTGACACAAAACCAGCGAGATCCAATGTCGAAGCTCCCATGTGAGTCCAAACCCACGATGGTAAAACCATAGAAAAAAGGACAAAGGAAGAGTGTCCAACCGCATCATAAACAGTCACTCATGGGAAAGAAGGAGAGGGGAAGACGGAGACTAGGCTTAAAGGTGAATGCATTTGTTTCTTGTCGGATATTGCTATGAAAATGTTTGCAGCAATATGTTTAAATGTACTGATATGTTTTACTCATGTCCTGTATGTGCATTCTATTTGGAGGGTGAGACAATGTCTCATTCTGTAGGTCAGGTTGTTCTGTAACTGTGAAATACGGCCTTGTTTTAAACTCCAAGCAATCCTCCTGCCTCACCCTCTTGAGTGCTGGATTACAGGCGTGAGCTACCAGACCCAGCTTGCTTGCTTTCTATTTTGTGGGGAAGATGTTTAAGAGACTAAATGTATACAAATCAACAGAAAGGGGAGACAAAGAAGGAGGGAGAAGGGGAGAGGAAGAAAAGATGGGAGGAAGAAAGGGGAGGAGAGATGGATTAAAATTTCATCTTCTAGGCAAGACTGATGTTTATAGTCTAAATTGGAAAAAAAAAATCCTAAGCAGTATTTTCAATCGCCCCTTGAGCCAATAGGCAATTTCATAGGAAATGATTGCCTATTTATATGTTTATAAAGGACTTGGCTTGAAGGAAAGGTCATTGTTCTTGCTGGGGATAAAATATTGATGAAAATTGCCTCGGCTTTCTGCTCCCCAGCTGTGGTCACCCAGCACACCTGGCAATGTGCTAACAGTGCTAACAGTGTGCCTTCCCTAGGGGGATCTCTGCACAGGGACATTTTTATCACATCCTCTACAGAACTCAGTCTTCCCTGTGGATCTCAAGGTCCTCTTTTCTTCCTCGTTCCTTTTCCTTCTGAAAATATTCTTCTTACGGTTGCTGAACTGACAAGTGATAACGACAGTGAATGACAGTTTCAGAACACGTGTCAGAAGAATCTTAGCACTACTGTACTGTACAACTTCCAGGCAACATGGAAGCAGGAGAGGCAGTCACATTGCCTACAGCTGGGCAGGGCAGAACCCAGACTGCATCCGTTATGTGGCAGCTTGCCTGGCACCATGTAAATACACTATTCAGTTTCCTTTGGGTCTCAGAGAAAAAGAGAGATTAAATATATCGCAACAAAAGATTTCAATTAAGTTATAAATGAATTTCGGTTTTTTTTGCCGTAAAATTTCCAAAATACTAGTGGAAGCAGTATTCTCAAATTCTGTTCATTATATAAAGCTCTGTCTAATTTCTATACCTTATAAACTTCCATATACATCAGCAGAGTTGATTCTCACAATTAAATGACAGGGCCAACATCATTCAATTCCCGTAAACAGTGTCAGACAGAACTAATCAGGGAGCTCATTCTACCTAGTCTTGCAGTCTTGGGAAATCTGCATGGTCTCCTTGGAGCCTCCCATTCTACAACTAGAATAAATGATGGTGATAGGCGTAACCATCTACCATAGAGAATTAGGCAGATTAATATAACAAGAGCACAGTCCTGACAATAATGTCCCTACAGCTACCAGCTTCTGCTCTAACTATCTACGACCATTCCTGCTTCCCTCCCAAACAGATCTTTCCTCCTGCATCCTCCAGTCCAGACAGCCTGGGGTCACTACCCCTCCCAATGCCAGGATCCAACTTCCATTATTACCATTCCAAGCAGTTACTAAGTAACGTCCATTATCCTAGTCTCGCCTACTTTATCTTCTCTTGTTTTCCCAGGCACTGTGGGCTGTTCACTTCCATTGTCTCCTCCTTCGCTCACCCTCTATCTGCACACTCACTTGTGAGTATATTGCACATAGAGGAGAAACTGGGAAGACTGAAGAAGTGACTTTCAGGCATCTGATCTACTGCAGCACTGAACACTCACCCTCCCTGGAAAAACAATCTAGGAAGAGAAATGCTTTGCACTAAGCTGCTTAGGTAACTGCACTGAGAACCAGTCAGAAGTCAGAATTCTGAGGAAATAGATTTCGTTAACCTCTCATCATAGGCTGAACCCTCTCTGAGTTTTGTGGTGGGCACTGATAAGTTTGAGCAGACAGTGACAGTCTTACAGTACCTCATTTGAGGAAGGAGTGAAGCATAGACCAGGAAGAACAGGAAGAACATCCCATGAGTCCAGGCAGTGGACACTAGACACACAGAAGCTTATGAGCAGCGGTCCCCTGTTGGTCCATACACAAAATACACAGCATCCACAGACCCACAACACCAGCCAATGCTTTGCCTTTGCTTTATTCACAGAATAAAGCCCAAACTCTATTCGCAGCCCACAACCTACCTACAGTCCCTCCATACCTGCTACCTTCCCTTCTGGAATGTTCTCCCCTCCATTGACATTCCACTGGTTCTTCAGAACTGCTGCTATATAAATTCCCCTTTGATGCACCCTTAATTCCCTTGCCTCTGCCTTCCCCCAAAATGCAGCTACCTTCTCCCCTGAGCTGCCAACTCTCATGACATGATGGCATGATTAAAATCTGTCCCTGTTCTGTACTGAAACACCTTCAAGGTTTTCATCCTGCACATTGCAAGCCACCGGTGTCCATTGTTCCCATACTTTACTAAGTTTTAGGTCTTCTTACACATTGGTGGGCATGGCAAATAATAATTCATAATTAATTGATTGAAATAGAAAATAGAATCTTTTTATATTTTTCATATGTTCATGATGCAATGTGTACATGTATGTGTGTGTGTGTGTGTGTGTGAACACTCATATGTAACCTTTGTCTTTGTTGGTCCTTACCTTCCCCCTCATTTGAGACCAGGTCTTTCATTGTTAGCAGCTATATATACATGCCAAACTAGCTGGCCCATGAAGTTCTGCGATTTCTCACTCCTAGCCTGACTTCAGGAGCACTGAGATTAAAGGTGCTCACTACTGTCTACATGGATTTTGGATTTGAACTTAGGTCCTCACATTCGTGTGGCAGGTACTTCACACATGGAGCCATCTTTCCCGTCCTCTGGAGTCTTCTTTCCAGGTGACTTCCTAGGAAAGCTGGTTACTTGATGTCGCTGAGGTACCTTTGCTGAGGTACCGTTGCTGAGGTCTTCACTCATGGTCCTTTTAATTGACATCCCAGTGTTTCCACGGGATGCTGCATGTGAGCCAGATGCAGAGGTTAGCAGTCACGTTTCCTCACATTGCTTCTCTCCCTGCTGGTGGTCTTCTTTGGGAGAGTGTGGGGTTGGAGGAGCAGGAGAGAGTGTGACTAAAGAATTTACCTAAGACCTTGTGTAAGCTGAGCAAACACTCTACACTGAGCTATATCCCCCGTTATTTTTATTTCAACTTTCTTTAAGCACAAGGTCTCACTAAGTTTCCCAAGGTATCTTTAAACCCACTGTGTAGAACAAACAGGCCTTGAACCTGTGATCCTTCTGTTTCAGTCTCCTGAATAGCCACTGTGTTGAGCTGAAGCAGTTAAGGGTGTGCTTTCTGGTATCGATAGAAAACAAGTCTTAGATGCTCTCCTGTCTCCAAGAAAAACCATATAGAAGTGACAGGCCATTGTTAAATCTTTTTGACATCAAAAAAAGAAAAATAAAACAAAAGAAAAAAACTCACAATGCAGCCTTAACTCTTCTGTTCTAAAGTACATCACATTTTCCCTTTAGTTCTTTCAAGGAATCTGGCCCACGCTGGTAGGGTCTCTATGTTGTCAATCATAATATTGCCCCTTAGAACAATGTTTCTCAACCAGTTGGTCATGACTCCTTGGGAGGTTGCATATTAGATATCCTGCATGTCGGGTATTTACATTACGATTCATAAGAGCATTTCAAATTACACTTATTACGTAGCAACAAAATAATTTTATGATTGTGGGTCTCTACAATCAACTGCATTAGAAGGTCACAACATTAGGAAAGTTGGGAACCACAGCCATAGATACTTCATGAGAAGGTGGCGGAGTGACACATGGACCTTTCAGTACAGTTCAGTTTGGCTGAGGCCCGGCCACAGTTCTCAAATCCAGATGTGGATTTCATTTCCTGTTGCTTCCCCTAGATGTGTTAACTTCTCTGCTTGGTAAAATTGCAAATTCTCAGTGAACGCATTCTCCGATTGATTAGACCTAGGCTGCTTGGCAATTTCTTTCTAATCTCTTTTATTGTGCTTTCCATAAAAATGACAGCCCTGGTATAAATCCTAGTTAAATCAATACCAGTAAGTGCTAATCTCTTCGCAGCACTAGAGATGAAAATGTCAATGGCACCTGCTGGGCCTTCAACCTCCCACTGTAAATCATCAAAAATTAAAGCAACACCAAATTGATTTCAGTTACCATCTTAAAAATCTGTCTCGGATTCATTATTTTTCCCGTTCTATTATTCCTCTTTATTTCTTTTCACTTGTGGCCTAGTAGAATGAAATTGATTAGCTGAATTTGTAATGATGAATGTGTTGATGTTTCCTGGCAAAAATATACAGGACCCTAAGACATACTAGGAAGAACTTAAGACAAAACTCCTACGGTTGTGAATGACATACATGACATACACATTTGAGCTGCATTTCAATTCTCTTTCCTGGGATAAAACCTCAGTACAGTGGGATCTTGGTTGAAGACACTGTAGCAAGAACAGATGCTCAGAACCGACAGCAGTCATGGCTCAGTAATAGAGAAGAATGTGTAACCCTTTGTCTCTTATCCCATAGGCAAGTGCCAGAGTGCCCAAAACCTTCGCTAGGAGATACACTACCAGGAGATGGATAACTGGAAGCCGAGCACCTCACAGGTAAGACTTAGGAGCATGCATAGCTCAAGTGCTCAGTTTTCAATTGATCCAGGAAGAATAGAGAAGTCCTGGTTTGAAAAATCCAGGTAAAACATAACTAAGAACGTTGCTTAACTTCCCAATTTACTCATCTTATCAAATAATAATTTAAAAAAGCTTTGAGTGATTTGATATCAGAGTCATGGTCACAGATTCAAACACAAGGTACAGGTCTCCAGATACTTAATCTGTCTCTTGTCATCATTTGACAGTATGAGGATCATACTTACATTAAACATAGAAAGTGCAAGCAATCTGGTATGTGCTTGCCCACAACAACAATTTATGAGGCAAACTTTATATGTGTTTATGAAATGCAGAAGCATCGAAATTACAAAAGGCAGAGTGAGCTTTATTTCGTCAGTTCAATCACGTCACATTCAAGTTAGTCTGTACTTCAGGTTTCCTTCTAGAAAAAAAAAAAAGCATTTTCGTGTGTCTCTTATGTGACTCCCTACCATCTCTCTTAGAGGATGCTAACTAGCAATGAAATTCTTACAGAACATGCAGCCTGAAGGGATGGCAGGAAAAACACACCCCAAAGACAAAGCAGTGCATAAAACAAGGAGCTAGCCTTTGCATAATGGAGAATTTCCTGGGAGATTTCCATGATCTGGAAACAAGATTTCCTCTGCCTACCTCCTCCCGTGCCTCATCAATCTCCAGCAAACCTCCTTCATAAACCACGTGTGACAGGACTCTTCTCTCTTTTTCTGCTCCTTCCTAGGAATCTGTCCCAAGATTCAAAGTTTATTGGCTGGCTTTATTAAGAATTGATTTTTTTTCCAATGAAAAATGTAATGTGTGTCCCATATGCAGCAAAAAAAAATGAAGAGCTACATTTTAATTGAAATTTTTTTAAAAATGAAAGAGTCTTTTGTTGAAGAATTATAGATGTGCATAGGTGTGGGGGAGGGTGCTTGCCAAGAATCATGCTTCAAAGGTCACATAGGAAGGCAGCGCTATGCTACCATGAACAACTGCCCACTGATGAAACAAGATTTCTCCAAACTGGTCCATAAATTAATTCCTTATTACAAGTTCATTAACAGTACTAACTAAAGGCCAGGGCCTTGCAAAAGCACTCGTCTCTCCTCTCATTAGCTTACTTATTGAGTCAGTGGCAAATGCGAATGACTACGTAAGCCAAGAAGGTAACAGAAATAGCTAGCAGGTGCTGAATGGGTGAGAACTGGCATAGCCAAGAGCGTATCTCAAGTAAATAGTTCTGTCGAGCTGAAGCAAGCTATTGGTAAGGAAAACCGCATGCAACTAGTTCGTCTCACTTTTTGGAAGATGCCAGAAACCGAAGTTTGATGTGAACTCTCCCTAGCTATAACTTTGATAATTAATGCAAATTACTATCAACATCTACCTGCTACCAGTTTGAGAACCCTCGCCCCAAAGAATGTAGGTTCAACGATCTAGAATTTAACGAGCTAGGAGAGATATTTAGGAGCAGTTCCCACTTTTCAAGGGCTTCTGTTCTCTTAGCATTGACATTTACCAGGAGCGAACACTGATATCACGCAGCCCTGTCATACGGAGGGATAAATTTATACCAGAAACAGAGAGGTCCCAGCCAATGGCAGGTACTAGACAGAGTGGCACAGCCCATGGGAAGACTGATGGTACAGGCATCAGCTTGAGGTACCTCATTAAGTTGAAGAGACATGAAAGCCAGACTCTATAGATTCTTTCTTGATTATGAATTTGAAATAAAAAGGACAGATTCATTTTTACTTAGTTGTCATGCAGAGGCTCCTCTAAGTTCCATTGTGGGGATGTGCACAAGGGTCACATCTGGAGCCTCCCTGGGGCTGTGGTGCAGAACTCACTCATCAGGTGCTAGGACTTGGGTTTCTTCTCCGAAGCCGCACCGCGGTGCAGAAACTGAAGAGCACAGGAGACAATGGCAAGGGCGGGGCTGCAGTCTCTGCCCACCGGCCACGGGGATCTATTTCTGCCGCTCCTGGCTCTTCCCTTCTTTTGTGTGCTTTTACTTAAGAAGGCTGCTCTGTTGACCTTTCAGCGGCTGCCCTCAGAACATTAGAGCCATTTCCCTTGTACTGGGGACTGTAAATGCTTGTATGAACGCCAGGAATTGGTCCTCAGCCTATGGCAGCTCCTTTGCCTCCAGTTGATATACCCTGAAAGGATTATGGCTACTCCCCTGGCTGGTCCCTTCAGGAGCAGGCTAAGCAAGTGCTGTCCCTGGCCACACAGGTTGTCTCAGCCTCCCTCCTCTCCCCTGCCTACCTCCTCCCCTGCCTCGTCAGAGTCTCCAAGAGACCTCCTTCATAAGTCACTTACAATAGAACTCTTATCTCTTGGTTGCTCCTAGTAATCTCTCCCAAGATTGCCTTATTAAGAGCTGTTTTTTTCCAATTAAAAAATACGTGTTTCATATGCAGCAAAACAATAAAGTGCTACATTTTAATTGAATTTTAAGACATTTTAAAAACAAAACAAATTTTTGTTTTAGCTCAGAGAGGATTGGAGATGTACACACAGGTGTGGGTGTGGGGAGGGTGCTTGCCAAAATCACACTTCAAAGCTTGCTTACGAGGCAGCACTAGGCTGTCAGAAACAACAGCCCACCCATGATACCCCAACTCATGGTCAATTTGTTTACACAGCAGACATAGCGAGCCTCATCATTCAGGTTCCCCACTTCTCTATTTCTGATGACACCCAGCAGAAATTGAGATTTTAAGGTAAAACACTATCTAAAGGTTCGGGGACTGAAGTCTTCATTGTGAGTTTGCAGTCTGCCACTGCGAGCTTTGCTCTTCTCATCAACAGTTGAATGAGAAGAACAATAGCTTAATCAGGCTTTGTTGTCACCTGTGTTCAATATGGGATTTCCCTCTGTATGTTGTAAATATCATTGGTTAATAAAGGAACAGTTTTGGGCCTATAGCAAGCTATAGGGGGACAGAGGTAGGCGGGGGGAAAACTAAACTGAAGGCTGGGAGAAGGAAGGCAGAGTCCGAGAGAAGCCATGTAGCCCTGCCAGAGATGGACACCAGAATTTTATCTAGTAAGCTACAGTCATGTGGCCATACACAGATTACTAGAAATGGATTAAATTAAGATATAAAAGTTAGCCAATAAGAAGCTAGAGCTAATGGGCCAAGCAGTGATTTAATGAATACAGTTTCTGTGTGGTTATGTCAGGGCTAAGGGGCTGGGAACCGACAAGCAGCCTTCCTCCAACATGTGATGACCTCTAAAAGCCCTCTGCTAGCAAACTTTAACAAGCACTGAAGATCAGAATAAACTCCCCGCTTCTAGAAAATAGAGAACCATTTACAAATGGTCCATCGGTTGCCACGAAAACCAAACTGCAAGTCTTTTACCTCCCATATCAATCCCCATTGTATTCCAGTAAAACAAAATGAAGTTTAAAGACAACAAGCAATCCTACGGTCATTTGTGAAGCAGCTACAAAATTTAAGAATCATTGTCTTTGCTTCCCTGTCTCCCCCAAACCAGACAACTGAAGTTCTCTCTACAGTGTCTTTCCAGAGGGAAGTTTCCCGCTCTGGTTAAAGAGTAGCACAAATCAGTGCCTCCTTTCCTACTTGCCAATCATTCACAGAGGTGGCCAACTACAATCTTCAAAGGGGAGAGTAGCCCAGACCATTCCCACCAGTTAAACTGGGCTGGAAATACCCATAAAGGTAGGTAGAAGAAGCAGGGGGCAGGGAGAGGGAGGGGACAAGGTGATAGGACAGATGGATGGACATCAAATGGTACATACAGGACTGCTAACTCTCTGAATTCTCAAATCTCCCTGTGGGAAGCAGGTTGGAAAACAGTATATAAAGTAAACGTTAGCTTATTGTTTGAAGAAACAGCACCTGGTGTTGATGGAAGCCAGAGCTAAAGGGTACCAAGCCTTAAAAGCAACTGATCTCCCTCAAGCTGCTTAACTATTACTAAACAGGCTTGACCTCAGAAGCCGCAGAATGAAGCCATCTTAGAGCCTTTCTCCTTTGTTGGCTCTCCCGTCACTAGAAAGGCCTTGGTAACAGATGGAAGCAGAATTCAGACCCAGGAAATAATCTCCGTCTTTGTCCTGTGGGTTCTCCTCCTAGCATACGTATGAAGTTGCCCCACATCCTAAAGGTTACAATGGTGATACTGAATGATTCTACATCACACTCTTGACTGCCATCAAAATCAAGGAAGGTTGGGTAGTCACAGTTTGTCTCTGGGAACTGCTACTTCCTCCTAGTCCCTGAGCCAGCGCCTAGCCCCTTTCTCCTTGTAGGAACCCTTCTTCCATGAGACAATTGCAGCCAAGTCAGAGCCAGAACATTATTTTCATAGTGGTACAATAGAGAGGACACAGAGCTGCATCCTTCCTGCCCTGCCACACCGGCAGTCTCCGTGTAAGTCTCTGAATAGTCATTCTTTCTTTCCCAGAGAGGATCCTGCGGAGCGGAGCAGTCCTGATTTGCGGAAGTGACAATAGATGAAAGATTCTCAAAGGAATTTACATTGACTAAAGAAGAGTAAAGAAAATTTGCTAAGAAATGGACAAAGTGAGGTGCAAGGAGAAAGTAAAAAATCTCAGGATTTTTTAAATAACGGTTTTTCTTGTCTTTATCAGGAAAGCTGGGATGCCTGAGGGCCATCTGCAAGAAAATGTATTCTAACAAGGCAAGCATTTTTGAGCATCTTTATGCTGTTTTGTGAACAAAACTACTGAATGGGAGCGTAAGTCTCTGACTATAGGTGGTTTCTTTCAAAGCACCTAGCTGAGTTCTAAGCTCAGGGGCTTAGAGTGAATCCAATGGTTGTCAAGAAAATTCTCTTCTTACAAGAACCGTCAGAGAAACTGAGATTGAAAGAAGTGAATGAACTAACTCAATTCACATAGCTAAGACATTAAGGAATTTAGCTTTGAATCCCATGGTGTTTACCTCTAGGGGGCATGCTCCTCTCCCGACTAGGGATACAGAGACTAAGGAACAGTGTTAAAGGTAAGCTTCAACTCTAAAGCAAGACATCCTAGGTTGGCATTCTGCTCCCTCCAATTAGGAACTCTGGGATCTTGCTCAGAGAGGAAACTTGATCTTTTTGTGCCTTCGTTTTGTCATATGCAAAACAGAAATTTTAAAAGCGTGTAATTTGCAATGTTATTTTAAGCATCAGATGAACTAACCTGTGAAAGGGGGTTCAAAGCAAAGCTTAGTGTGTCGTGAGTTCTCAGCTAAGTCGTTCAGCTAATCATTCTAACCGTTTTGTATAGATCATTAGAGTCAGGAGGATAATTCCATCCAGTAACAAAATCTCCAAAGTTAGGTGTTAGTTGCCCCACAGTGGATCCCTTGACCATGAAATGAAGCGGCAGTCAGTGACAGCCAGCCCAGCCCAGTCTTTGTTTTACTAGAATGACCCAGTATCATCAACTTCACCAACGTAGTCACCATCTTTATTTCATCTTCTCCACCTGCAGCTCTCGTTTTCTAATATGTTTCTTTCAGGTAGAGTCTACATTCACACGCTGCTCAAGACAAGAAAGGAACCAGCTTCAAGTCCTGATTCTAATATTATAAACAGGGACTGGTGCTTATACCACTGTCCTCCTGTGCTGGCTGATGGCTAACACTTTCAGATTGGAGAACAGTCCTACACCACAGAGAAGAAAGTGGTCGCGGCTCAGATGCTTCCACCTCTGGTTTCTGTCTCTGGTCCTTCTACCTAATATCACAGGCCTCTGGTTTCTCATATGCAAATCATAAGGCATAAAAGTAAAAGAAGATGGCCATGGAGCATCTCACCCAGATGGCACCATGTAGAAGCTGAACACACAGATCTTATGAGTCTCTTGTCTTGTTCCAACCATTTCCAATGATCCCATTGGTACATTGGTACCTATTGGTACAGTGGTAACTACTGTAGCTGTACAGTGTTAGTAAAATTAAACAAACAAATAAATAAATAAACACATTGAGAGCTAAAAGTACCCTGTAATTTGGATCACATATTACTCTGCCTCCAAAGAGCTACAGGGGGAAAAAAAAGCATTGGCTGACAAGATAGACATATCGCCTGGCATCGATTTAACTTCAAAGATACATGTCAAGGTTTTACTTGAATGTTTCAATAAGAAGTTTGGATGACAAACTGAAAAAAAAATCAAACCTGTTTGAGTTGAAGTGATTCTGAGAGGGATTAAGATTTTATGGCTTAAGGATGATGCCTGATAGTAACCAAACACGACATGATCACAAAGTTATAAACATGAAAGTGTTCTGATGTCTATGGAACAAGGGACTTGCTGCAGGATGCAACTTGCAGAGTTATGGGTGGTACTTGGGTCTGACAAGGGAACCAGAGTCTGCTGTAGAGATTTGCATTGGTATGGATCTTGGTTTATTGATACAAATTTAAAGTCAATTTTGTTATACTGTGTATATGTATATTTCTGCTCCTGAATAAGGTATTATGTTTGTGCAGCTCATTTAAAAATGTAATGTACAGTGCCGGGCGGTGGTGGCACACGCCTTTAACCCCAGCACTTGGGAGGCAGAGGCAGGCGGATCTCTGTGAGTTCGAGACCAGCCTGGTCTACAAGAGCTAGTTCCAGGACAGGCTCCAAAATCACAGAGAAACCCTGTCTCTAAAAACCAAAGGAAAAAAAAAGAAAGAATAAAAATGTAATGTACAATTAAGAAATATAGATTAATAGATAGTCATCTATAATAGTCAAACTTGTAGTCATATTAGATTTTCTGGATGTATAGAGATATATTTCAAATGGATAGGGATTCTTCAAATCTTACAAAGACTAGAGAATATGGCATTTAAATGTTTTAAGAAGTTAGGACTTTTCATGACAATGAGACACGTCTGCTCCTGGCAGCCCCAGTCTACTTCAAGAGGAAGATGGGCATTGAAAAGTCTCCTTATGGAGTTGGTTAGCCATTTGGGTAAGAAACTGCTCTTGCCTGGACTGCTTGATAAACTGGACATGCAGGACCCACAAAGAAATGACTGCTAAACTTACCTAAAAGTGAGAAGATCCTTTGGGGTTCCGGCTTCATAAAAGAGTCTGCTAGACATTCTTCAGGACACAGAAGAAAGTGACTGACAAACTGCCAATATAGATGGAACTGTCTTTGAAATTTCCTGCTTGGTGGAAAAGTCTGCTGGATACTATGGGCCAGTAGGCTAAATATGGATGCCCCAAGGAAACAGAAGAACTTTGGGTGACTATCCAGGCAGTGATATGTCTCTGTCAATTCTAGAGTTTTAGAAATAGTTTACAATGCACTTCCTGTTTACTTAGGTAATATTATATCCATCTGGAGTCTTTGATGGAGTTAAATAATAGTTATTATTATAGTTTTCCTTAGTTATGATAAAAGATAAAGTTGATATAAATACTGTAACCATAATTTTTGCTTGATAATTCTTTTGTTACATGTAATTTTACTATGTTAAAGTTAAAACCTTCCTTTTTATTTAAACAGAAAAGGGTAGGCGATGTGGGATCCCCCTCTATATGCTGTGAATACCATTGGTTAATAAAGAAACTGTTTTGGGCCTGTGCCGGGAAAAGAGATAGGCAGGGAAAACTAAACTGAGCCACCTACAGAGACAGACACACTGAAACTTTGCTGGTAGGCCACAATCTCGTGGTGATGCACAGATGAATGGAGATGGGATAAATTAAGATGTAAGAGTTAGCCAGTAAGAAGCTAGGGATAATGGGCCAAGCAGTGTTTTAATTTCTGTGTGATTATTATGGGTCTGAGCAGCTGGGAACCGACAAGCAGCCCTCCTCCAACAGGAGTCCCTGGGAGAAATCTCCAACCCCCACCAGAAGCAAGTTTGGGTTGGTACCCAAGGGTCCAATTGTCAGCCTGGAGTTTCTGGAGGTCGGTGGAGCTGGGAGATGTCAAGAAAAGTCTGATTTGGAAGATAAACCAAAACTCACCTGTGCATCTGCCTCTCTGATGTGGACACAATGACCTTCAGAACAGGAATGCTTACTGCTTCCATTCACCCAACACCTCTCAAAAGCTCTTGTCTGGACCACAGTGTCTACACAGGGCACAGGGAACAAGAAGACATACACAAGAAGGAGTCGTGAGCTAAGGGCTCATAAGGACTAGCTTAGCAAGTTGCTCCTGCTATCTGTGTATCTGATATGATGGACAGCAATTAGTTTCTTGTCATAGCCAAATTATCCCACACTAGCTTTCCAGAAGACACAGAAGTCCCAGAGCCTGTGGACTACAGTAATGTCCAATCATCTTCCCTCGTCTGTGAGGCTCAAGCTGCGTCTGACAACATGCCAGAGGAACAGTGACTAATACAATGCCATACTGTCCCGTGAGACCTCTAATGAGAAAATGATAGCACCACATTGAGCTGAATGACTCTTCCATTTAGTAACAATAATCACACATATAATCATGCAAAGTCTCACTGTGGCTTTAACTATGCAAAACCTGAATTTATTTTACCTTATTTAATCCCCATGGTCCTAGAAGACTTAGTAAAAAAATTAAATGTGAGCTCCATAGGCTTAAAACCTTTTTTTTTTTATTTTTGCAAATGTGTTTCCTATGTAATTAAGTAATTTGGTAGTTTTCCTAATTATTATTTAAAAACATTCTGGCATTTTCATACATACATATGTCTTTACACATTGTCCTTATCCATCGTCCTTCCCCATTTCCCTTGTCATTCTCTTTTTTTTAAAATATTTATTTATTATGCATACAATATTCTGTGTGTATGCCTTTAGGCCAGAAGAGGGCACCAGACCCCATTACAGATGGTTGTGAGCCACCATGTGGTTGCTGGGAATTGAACTCAGGACCTTTGGAAGAGCAAGCAATGCTCTTAACCTCTGAGCCATCTCTCCAGCCCTCCCTTGTCATTCTCTTGTTGGTCCCTTCCTTCCCCTAAATACTGCTTCCTTTCTTTCATGTCAATACATTCCATCAGTCTCTTCTTTCCCCCTGCCTCTCTCTTCTCCTGAATTCTTTCTCCTGCATCAGTCTTTTTGTTACTTTCATCTCACACACACACACACACACACACACACACACACTCATCATTTAAATCTAGAGTCGGCATATAAAAGACAAGTAAAATTCACCTTTGTGAGTATTACCATTTCACAATATAATCTCCAGTCACATTCATTTTCCTGCAAATGCCGTGCTTTCATTTTTCCTTTGTGTCTGTGTTGTAGAATATTATTTTAAGATGTGTTACGTTTGTTCATACTGTGGAACATTTGTTTAATGATGCAAAGGTGTGTTGCATTATGTTCTGCTCTACTTAACTCTGTGAAGCTGGGCTGCTTTCCATGTCTAAAACACCTGATTGGTCTAATAAAGAGCTGAATGGCCAATAGGGAGGCAGGAGAGAGAAATAGGTGGGGCTGGTAGGCACAGAGAATAAGTAGAAGGAGAAAAAGAAGCATTGGGAAGCATGAGAGGTAGAGGAGCAAGAAGAGAAGGAAGACATCAAGGGCCAGCCACCCAGCTACACAGCCACACAGCTACTTCTTATGGAGTAAGAAGTAAAGAAAGATATACAGAAATAGAGAAAGGTAAAAACCCAGAGGCAAAAGATATAGAGGATAATTTAATATAAGAGAATATGACTAGAAACAAACCAAGCTAAGGCCAGGCATTCAGAAGGAATAATAAACCTGCATGTATTTATGTGGGAGCTGGCTGGCAGGGTCCCCCCCAAAAAAGCCCAAGAGCCAAAAAATTCAATTTTCAATATGAACCACGTTTTCTTTATCCATTCATTTGCTGTGGTTCATGAAGGCTGATCTCATTCTGTGGCTATTTGACAAGTGTTGCAATAAGCATGGGTGTGCAAGTATCTCTGCCGTGCACGGACCTAGAGTCCCTCTGGTGTGTATTCAAGAATGGTGTGGCTGGCTCTTATGGCAGTTTTACCTTTAGGTTTGGAAGAGCCTCAGTACTGATTGCCATAGTGGATACACCAGTTTACTTTCCCACCAGCGGTGAATAGGGGAGGATTTATCTTTCCCCACATCCTTGCTAGCATTTTTCATTTGTTTTCTTGATGACAGTCATACTGACCAGGGTGAGATGAAGTCACAAAGTGGCTTTAAGTGGCACTTCCCTGATGACTAAAGATATTGAACACTTTTTCAAGTATTATTTATTTTTATTTCCACTTTTGAGAGTTATTTTTTCAGCTCACTAGCCCATTCATTGATTGAAGGATTGAGGGCTGGGGTGTGTTACCAGTTCTTTATGTATTTTAGATAGTAATACCCTATCAGACATGAACTTGGCTGAAATTTTTTCAACACTCTGTAGGTTCTTACCACCCTGGTGATTGTTTCCCTTTCTATGTGGAAACGTTTTAATTTGGTATAATTCTTTTGTCAGTTTTAGGGATTCCTTTCTGTGCTAGCAGCATCCTTTTCAAAATGTTATTGTCTATGCCTGTATCTTTCAAACCTTTTACGTAAGTTTTCTTCAAGAAGTTTCAAAGTTTCAGGTCATGACTTAAGGGCTTTGGTGCATTCAATTTAGGTTTTGTGTAGGATGAACGATCTGGGTCAAATTTCTTCTCCTATGGGTAAATATTATGTTTCCCCAGTACTATTTTGTTGAGGAGGCTGTTACAATATATATTCTCCATTGTATTTTTTCACATCTCAATCAAAACTCACATAGTTGAGAACATGTGAGTTCATTTCTGCTTATTCTCTTCCTCTCTTTTCTGTCAGTGCCATGCTGTGTTTGTCTCTATGTGCAGGCAGAGGCTTCTGTCCCACCAGATCCCACAGTAACCCAACAGAAACTGTATTATTTAAATCACAGCTTGGCCTATAGCTCTAGTTTCTTATTGGCTAGCTCTTGTATCCTAAACTAACCCATCTTCATTAATCTCTGTGTATCACCACATGGCTGTGACCTACTGGCAAGGTTCCATCATGTCTGTCTGATGGTGGCTACACAGCGTCACCCTGACCCTGCCTTCTTTCTCCCAGCATTCCGTTTAGTTTTCCCCACCCATCTCTGTTCTTCCCTGCCATATGTCCAAAGCAGTTTCTTTATTAATCAATGGTAATCACACATGCAGAGGGGAATCCCACATCAACTATGGCTCTGTAACATGATTTGAGATGAATTTTCTTCCTGCTTAAGATTGCTTTAGCTATTCAAAGTCATTTGTGCTTCCATATTTCAGTATTTTTTTTCTGATGTGAAGACTGTCACTGGAATTTTGGTGGGGTTGCATCCAGTCTTAGATCACATTTAGAAATGTAGACATTTTTACAGTATTGATTCTTCTAATCCATGAACAGAGGGATTGTTTTCATCTTCTACTATCTTCTACAATATCTTCCTTCAATGTCTGAATTTTTTCTTTGTAGAGGTCTTTCATATCCTTGATAAAGTTTATTCCTGAATGGTTTTCTTAGGATATTGTGAATACACATATGTGGAGGGTCTAGTTATATGTCACACATATGCAGGCCCCCTAGCTGTAGATCCATACTCAGTGAGCTTCTATGAGCCCTGGTTAGTTGTTGCTGTGGGTTCCCTTGTGAGTTGTGAGGTCCTTGAACACCCTCCCCCCCTGGCTTGTACAATCCTTCCTCCTCTTCAGCAGGATTTCCTGAGCTCAGTCTAATGCTTGACTTTGGGTCTCTGTATCTGTTTCCATAAAAAAGAAAGAATATTGTGAATAGAATTGTTTTCCTAATTTCTTCCTAGACAAGTTCATTATTGGTATATATAAAGGTTACTAATTTCTGTATGTTATATTCTATTCTGCTATTCTACTGAAAGTGCTTATCAGTTCTCAGAGTTTTCTGTTGTGTACTTTGCTATGTTTTAAGAATAGGATGTATCATCTAAATAGAGGTAGTTTGATCCTCTTTTTTTTATCCAGTTTTTTTCTTTTGTCATACTGCTGCAGTTCAACACCTTAAGCACTATTGTACCACCGTTCAAGTGAGCACTCTTGCCGCATGCTCATTTTCAGAGGAAATGGCTGTAGTTTTTCTTCATTTAATATATTATTGTCCATAGGTTTGTAGTATGCAGCCTTTATCAAGTCAAGATACATTTTTCCTATTCCTAGTTTCTTCAGAGATTTTACCAGGAAAGGATGCTGAACTTTGACAAGAGACTTTTTCTTTATTTGTTCATTTGATTTCTATGCTTGCCTATTTTCATCTTGTATAACATTTATTTGTTTGTGCATTTTGAATCAACCTTGCATCTCTGGAATAAATTGAACTCGGTTATGGTATATGATCTTAATGTATTCTTTAATAAGATTGTCAAGAATTTTATTGAGAATCTGTGTATATATGTTCATCACAGAAATTGGCCTATAGTTTTTTGTTTTCTTATCTAATTTTAGTATTGGTATAATACTGGCTTCTTAAAATGAATTTGTTGGTGTTCCTTCACTTTTTCTTTTGTGGAATAATTTCAGGATAACTAGTGTTGACTCTTTTTTAAGTGTTTGGTAGAATTCAGCATTGAATCCATCCTGTCCTGGATTCTCCTTTGTTGGGAGAGTTTTTATTACTACTTCAATCTTATTGCTTGTTATATATCTGCTTAAGTTGTTTGTATCTTCCTGATTTAATTTTAACAGGTCTTTAAATTTTTTCCATTTTTTTAGGATAAAAGTTTTCAAAATATTCCTGGTAATATTCTGGATTTATTAGAGCTGTTTGTAACATCTGCTCTTTTATCTCTGGTTTTATTTTCTGTTTTCTCTGTCTTGCTTTTGTTTCAGTTCAATGGGGATATCAATCCTGTTCATATTTTCAAAAGACCAATGATATTTTCCTTGACTGTTTCTATATATGATGGGTTTTGTTTCCATTATGTCGATATCTGTTTTGGTCTTTACTGTTTCTCACTGCCTACCATTTTAAGATCTGACTGTTTTCTGTTTTTCTCAGGTTTTGAGGAGAATCAGAGTATCTGAGGTACCTGAACTTTTCAACATGACTTTCATAGCTGTATGAACTGCTTTGTCACAATTCTTTCCTCTAAGAACTGTTATATCCCAAAGGTTCTGGGAAGCTGGTCTTTCATTTCATTTTTTTTTAAATTTTCTTTCCTGGTTTTGTCAATGACCCATTGGCCATTCAAGAAAGAGTTGCTAAGTCTCCAGTTATCTTTGTAGCTTTTCTAAACTATTCGTTTCTAGTTTTATTTCACTATGATCTGGCAAGATAAAAGGAACTATTTTGGCTATTTCATATTTGTAAAGACTTGCTTTGTGACCTAGAATGTGTTCTAGTTTAAAGTAGGTTCTGCAGGCTGCTGAGAAGAATGTATATTCTGGATTTTAGATGAAATATTCTGAAGATACATGTCACATGCATCTCTGATCTATGGCTTACGTCAAACCTGAAGAGTTTCTTTGCTTACATTAGTTTGGATGACCTATTTGAAGATCAGACTGAGGTATTGAAGTCATCCGTGACTATTGTATCAGGACATAAGACTGTTTTCCACACATTACTGATTGCTTTAGGAAATTTAGAGTCCCAACACCTCAAGCATACTGTTGTTACTTCTTCTTGGTGAATTATTCCCTTAAATAACATGCAGTGACCTTCTTGATCCTTTCTAAGTAGGTTTTCTTGGAATATACCTTATCAATTTCTATGTACTTGAAGATTGCCATCCATTCTGTGACTATAAGTTTGTGGCTATCTTTACCAATAAGGTATGTATTTTAGTAATTGTATCTAGTTTTTTTTTTTAATACAGTCATCCAACCAGAGTCTTTTGTTTTGTTTTTTGAGACAAGGTTTCTCTGTGAAACAGTCCTGGACATCCTGGAACTCACTCTGTAGACCAAGCTGGCCTCAAACTCACAGAGATCCACCTGCCTCTGCCTCCTGCATGCTTGGATTAAAGGCGTGTGCCACCACCACCCAGCCCCAACATGAACGTTTTTATTGATAAGTTGAAGCCATTTGCGTTTCATGTTGTAACTGAGAAATGTGTACTAGGCCCTGTGCTTTTTTGTCGGTTGTTTTGCTGGTAGAATAGATTATTTTTGCTCTTTTTCTTTCTCCTCCATTAGTATTGGGGATTTGACAGTTCACTGTGTTGGACATGATGCCTTTTTTCCTAACCATTTCTTGTTTATTCTTTTCTCTCATGAAACTCATTATTTCCTGTGTTCTTGTGTTTAACTTCTTCTTCTTCTTTGGGTATAGTGTCCCTCTAAATATTTTTTTGCAGTTCTATTTTGTGTGTCCTGAACTGCATTAGTTTGTGATTGTTATAAAATACTGTTATTTCTGAGTGGGTGTTAACATGTATGAGGGGTGCATATGGCCAGAAGTCAACCCGAGATATCATTCCTCAAGACCTCTATGTGGTGTTTTCTAGACAGAGTCTCCCATTAGAACACGGCGTTCACTACCAGACTAGCTTGGTTGGTTAGTAAGTCCCAGGGATCTGTTCGTTATAAGCTCCTTGGCACTTGAATTCCAAGAAAGCACCACTACATTCAATTTTTACTTGACTTAAATGCAATAAAGTAAGAGTACTGCTAAAAGTAGTAGATGTGTAATAAAAAAAAGGAAGAAGAGTGCTCAATGGGGAGTAAAAAGGCTTTTTACATCCTTGAAAATTGTCCATGACTAATTGTAGGTAGAGAGTGAATGTGTGGGCCATTAGACTTCTTGTATTTCTTGTTTTTTTTTTTTAGGCCAGTGTTGAGCCTATATTGTACAAATGTCTGATATCTTTTCATTGTCTTTTGGGGGTTGGTTTTTGTTTGTTTGTTTGTTTGTTTTGTTTTGTTTTGTTTTGTTTTGAAACATAGTCTTTCTGTGTAGCACTGTCTGTCCTGGAACTTGCTCTGTAAAGAACACTGACCTCGAACCCAGAGACCCACCTGCTCTCCCTCCCACCTGCTTCACCACTACGTACAGCTCAGAGTTACCTTCATTTCAGTAATTCTTCTTCTCTGAATTCTAGGGACCTCTTCTGGCCACACTTGGCTCCGCAGTCTCTGGGCTGAGCTGGTTTGCTCAGCCACCCAAGACTCCAGTACTCTCCTGTGTGGCTAACGTTCTAGTTTGCAGAGGGGTGGAAGAGGATCGCCCAAATGTGTTGGGAGTAAAGAAGGCAGCTATAACATTGAGGTCTTCAGAGGCAGAGGAAACACCTTCATAATTTCCAGACCTCATAGTTATTAATCAGGCTGCTAGGGGTATAAAACTATAGTTGTCCTATAGGTGCCTGGAGTTTCAAAGTCCTCAGTCTCCACAGTGGCGAATGCCAGGTGACTGAATCCAGAACTTGGTTCACCTACTGATGTGAGGCCATGGTGCCACTCTGGCCTACATACTTTGTCTGTGAGCATCTGGTGCCTACAGTTTGCTTGTCAAAGTCTGAACTTCTGACTTCCCACACTGCCTCACAGGACCATCTCCCACCCTGGAGCCATGACAAATTAAGTGAACATTGTCTACCTTCTGACTGGCCCTTCTCCATTATCCAACTTCAAAGTAGCTCTGTTTTAAACAATAGATTTCCTCTCAAAATGGCACCTGGATCCTGCCCTCCATGTCATACAGAGTGTCAGATGTGTTTTGATGCTTGTGAGGGGGTGTGGGCTTTTTCTAAGGGTAGGAATTTAGTTTCCTTCACAAGAGCTTTCAAGCTTGACTTTTGGGGAGATGTTCTGCTTTTCCACTCTACACTGGGAAACTTCATGCTTAGAACTGTGTGTGGTTTGGCCTCCTTGCTGTATTTTCCCATAATTTTACCACAGTTTGAGTACTAGATCACTACTCGTATGGATTTCTGTAGTTCTTCTCTTTGGAGAAAATCCTTTTCTTTTATCCTTGATGCCTTTCCTTCACTGAGTCACACAATAAGCTTCTAATCCACTGTCTTACCCATTAGTCACTTGGTTCCATCCACGTCTCCTCTATTAATATGAACAGACACTGTAGACATGGAATGAGTTTTCCAGTAAGGTTCAATATTTTCTACCATTAGTACTTCTTTGAACTTCGCAGTTGGTATTCACAGTGTCATTCTGTGTTTAGTAAGTGTTTATTTTTGTGTCATTTTGAGGACGCTTATGGGAATTTATAATTTGGTTTATCAGGGTCCATTATATAATATAATAATAAAAGTATTCACTTCACTTCGAATTTGTACAGTAATCCAGGAGAAAAGGAAGTTATGGGTGAGCCATGTCCAAGACTTTCAGACATGAAAAATGTCAGGATCACCCAGTCCAAATGAAGCTTGCGAAATTAAATTCAGGTTGCAGACACTGAAAAGACTCTCTCTGTCTCCCTCTCCACACACACAAACACACACACACACACTGAAAAGCTAACACAGCCTTGGGAGGCAGACTCTCTCTCTCTCTCTCTCTCTCTCTCTCTCTCTCTCTCTCTCTCTCTCTCTCTCTCTCTCGCTAACACAGCCTTGGGAGGCAGAAATTATATTAATTTAGAGGGGAATGAGTACCACCAAGCTCTTGTGTAACATCATCTGACAAGCTGAGACTGTGTCCTGGGTCGTTTAATGTTTTCTCACCATACCCAGAGTCTTTTCAAACTCAGAAAATAAAAAGCAAGAAATGGAACACAGGGTGACTTTCAAGTGCTTACACTTCCCAGTGATGTTGTTAAGCACATGACTTATTCTCTCTCTCTCTCTCTCTCTCTCTCTCTCTCTCGCTCTCGCTCTCGCTCTCGCTCTCGCTCTCTTTCTCTCTCTGTCTCTTGCTCTCTGTGTGTGTCTGTCTGTCTGTGTATGTTTTGTGTGGCCTTTTAAGAACTTGATCACAAATCAACCTGACAAGTCAATTCCGGGTTCTACTTTATTGTATTATAATAATAGCATTTCTCTCATCACTGCAATCCACTCTAGGCTCCTGTTCTCACCTTCACATGAGTTTACCCTAATTCAATGAAAAGCCTTCCAAGTTGTTTCAATGATATCATTGTATTAAAGGCTACATTTTAAACTTAAGATCTTTAATACCAGAGTTGCAACACACTGCAAAACTTCTAGATGGTCAAGGTTTCTCAGTGATTATATATTTGACATTTTCTAAAACTTGCATTTCTTTCTATTAAGAATGATCAGATCAAAAATAATTTGAAGAAAAGGCCTGTGTGTTCCTTTTGGTCACTGTTGCTATAAAGAATGATGATATAATAAAGAAAAACCTTAGACTAAGTTGTGATTTCTTCCAAAACTCTCCGAATACCATTTATTGTACCAACTAATTTGCATTTGTTTTACCTTTTGTAACAATTTCCTTCATCTTTGAAGCAAGAAATAGCCCTCTTTGGTACAGGATAATGAAATTGAAGAAACGAGAAAAAGACACCCCAGTTCTACTAATATATATTTATTCAGATATTTAGACTGTTTCCATCTTGTGGACATAAGGGCTAATTTCCCCTGACCTCCTATTTTGAAACTGCTTCTCTGGGCTCTCCCATTTGTGCCTATCTTCGTGGCAGATTGTTTTAGCATGGTAATGTGCTCGGCTCAATTGCCGATGGCACTGATGCTGCTATCAATCACTTACAAACATGTGAGAGCGGAAAGACAAATGATACGCTTCCCCAACTTCTTCAGCCTTGCACAGCTGGCTTCTCTGGAAACTGCCCTTAGTATAAAAGAATTCTTAGACCAGTCTGAAGGCACATCAGTCAGGAAGGCTGAGCTCCTGCTCTGCAGACAACAGGAAGCCCAGGCTGTGGATAGTCAGTACCACGGACAGAGTCCACCACACTGCGTATGCTCTCCAGGAGGAAGCTTAACCACCACCTCCTTAAGCCATCTTCTTCCATATTTGTTGAGGTGGTGTTTTCCTGGTTTGTTTTGTTTCATTTGGGAATTTTGTTTTATTTTGTTTTTTATTCTTCTGCTAATCCCTTCTACCCCTTCCCCCGCCCTGATTATCTAAATTTTCCCAATTTGATTTCTAGTTGTTTGATTCTGGACGTGGCCTATAAATTCTGGCTGTCCCATTTCCTCGTGCCGCTTAATAAAATTGTATGAAAATGTCTCCTATATTTATTCTTATATGTTGTGTTATTTGTCACTGCAGTCTTCCAGCCAATCTCCAGAATGTCTGGAAAATTGTAACTAGATTCATAATAAGATCTGTATTCAAAAACATAATAGGTGTAATATTTATGCATCCTACATCCTCAACATGTAGAGCATATTTTACATTTTACAGGAAATTTCCTAGTCAGACTACCAGCAAGTAAGAAATGATGTATATAAATAAAGTCACTGGCAAAAGCATCGAGGGGATCAAGAAAATCCAATGAATCCCCAGAAACTAGTAATGCATTCGTTCCATTGACCTTATAGGATTAAAGAAATAAGACAGTGGTTAATGAGATCTGAAGAATCTTAGATTAAAAAAAATAAAACATTTGGTAAAGAAACATGTGCTGAGCCCCTAAGGGGCAAATGTGGAATAGAGAACCCTGAACCACTCTTTTTCAGCTCTCATTTAGAAACAGTTTTCCCTGCTGTCTGAATTCAATGGGAAGCCATGAAAAATGAATCTAAATTAGGTTGGTCCATAACAGTTAATCTCCAGGCACAGCATAAAATTGAGTGAAATCTCAGAAACATCTCCACATATATACTATTAGGGTACACATAATAATACATGTGAAAAAACATTGAAAGAGTGTAAACTTGGAATGTAGTACAGAAGCCAATTGGCCAAATATTCACTAGTTGGTGCTTCTAGCAAGTAGTTGACTCTCCAGTCTCTTGCTCAGACACCGTACCCTCTTTCAAGCATCAAAGACAATTATTTTCTGTGATCCCTCACTCAACACCACTCACACTGAAAATTAAACAGTATAATTTCCCCCATTGTTTACTGCTTTGGCAAAAAAATGAAATGCCTTCAGATGAATATATCCAGCCCCATATGTGAATAGGTCATTACATGTTCTACCAAAACCTCATCTTCAATCCACTCTATGATTTATCTCTTAAGATTATCCTCGAGTGAGGTAGAGCAGAATCCCTACAATCCGAGGACAGCCACACTGCTGTGGCTTTTTGACAGATCACCGCAGCTAAAAGACACATGCTCCTTCTCTATTCATCTGTTCTTGCTGAGGAAAGTTGCCAGCTCTTTCTTGTGCATGTCTCCCTGGGAAAAAAAATGATAGGAGAAATAATAAGGGCACCTTGAAGAGACAATGTAATTATACACAAAGTCCTGTGGGCAGTGATGAGAGCTGAGATGACTTTGCCATCTCATGTGGAACTTGGAACAGGAATCCTTTCTCCTTTCTTTGCCAGTGAAAGAAATGTGAAGGCATATTCCGGCCATTATTTTTATCATCATTTGAATCCTAGATTTACATAGGAGTAAATGACTACTGGCTTCCTCTCATGAAAATTAAACCTGGAATTGGGTATGACTAACATCCTAATCAACTGAGCAAACCTCCCATCAACAAGTCAACGAGCATAAGTTAGTGGCATGCAGCTCACTGAGGGCTACAGTGGCTGGTGAGTCCATAGGATAGGATGGTCCTTCTTAATATTCTCAAAGAACCACAATATCAAATGTTGTTCCCTCTGGCCAGCAAATAGAGGATATGAATCTGGAGGACTTGACCATTTGTGCAGCTTGAGTTTGATTCTAGTTAACACCTTTTAGTGTAGTTCTGTACCAAAACCTGTCTCTTTCCCCATTACCTATAGCTGGGGAACAGATGTCAAGACACCAGTGACTATTTTGTGTCATCAGACATGGACAATGTGCTTTTCTTGGAAGTTTGTATTCTGGAAGTCTGAGATTAATATGCTTATATCTTTTCTAGTAATTTAGAAAATACGCCTTTATGCACATGCCATTTGAATATGTTTGGCTAAACATATTCTAAAAACATCCATGGGGCAGAAGGAAATAAGACTTTACAGGTTGTTCAAACTAGAAGTCACAGACTCGGGAGACCTTAAGAGCCAGGTGAGCAACATAAACCACACAAATGAGGGGCTTAGTGTTGGTGATGTAGTGACATAACTCAGACCCAGTTTCATGGCGTGGGGAGATCGAGAACCACTAAATCTAGCTAACTGCAACTACAGCCAAATCTTTGCCTATACAGAAAGAAGCTCCATCCCTGAATTTTTACAGGAAATAGTCAACTTTTAAGGGGTCATGACTATTTTCATAGTCTTTGTGACCCACATAGGAACCCTTCCACATGGAAATCACTTGCATGTGTGACTTCCAACAGAAATTCACACATTAACTGTATTTAATTTCTACGTTGAATATGCATTAATTTTGTCCAGTCTTGGAAACTAAGCATGTTAAGGCTTGATAAGATGGATAGGAGAAATTAATACACTCTGAGTGGGATGTAGATTGACAGACTTTTAGTACAAATGTTGTTTTTCTTGCAGTGAACTTAGGACATTATGTATGGTAAGCAATTGCTCTACCACTGAGCAATACTCCTATCCTGAGCAGAATTATGAACGAGAAGATAAACCTACAAAGTTATTATAGATTGTGTCAGATGGCTAGTTCTAGAAATATCTGTTTGTAAAGATGTGCTTTTGCTTCACTCTCTTCAGAATCCTAAGACGATAGAATAGTTTCCCTAAAATAGACCATGCCATGTTTCTTCAAATCATGACAGGATATAATGTCAAAAGAATAAAAATGGTGTACCTGAGCACACAGCCAGAAAGTTGAAACTGTTCCTTTAACATGTTAAATAACATTTGGTGCTAACTGTGTGCTCAGGCTGATCATGCATATTGGTTCTGGACAATGTACAGGCATTTAAAACATTCAGACCAGAGTCAAGAGCATCAGAAAACATTATGTTAGAGTGGATCTTACTACCTGTGTTTGAGTTTTTGTTTTTATCTAAAATTTTTCTATTATCCCAGTTTAAATTTTCTAACAAGCCACTTTGTTCGCTGTGAGATATTTATCTGTTATAAGTAATTTGAAAGTCACAAGCAAAGGTTCCTTATTAAAGGCAATTTCCATAACCCTTCAAATTGTGGATTGTGGAAGATTTCCTGCATTTCTTTAAAGATCAAGGGGAAGAAAAGGGAACAAACACAGGTGGGGAATTCATGAATAGATAATCACTTTCTACAGACAATAACAATGTTCCAATAAGCCCTAAGAAATAACTAATTAATTTTTCCAAGTGAGCAAACATTATTCTTTAGTCCTCTAGACCTGGGGAGGAATCTAAAGACAGTGACTAACAATGTGTTTCTAATTTTCCAAGGAAGATTAAAAGAACCCTTGGTCCTCATTGTTTAGCTACTTCAAATCCTATCAAAATAGTAGAAGCTAAATTAGCATAGGAAACAAATTTTCAACATCCTGGAAAATAAGAAAGCAAGAAATGCTTTTTGTTTATGAAGAGCTGATTAGTCTGAATAAATCTGATGATTTGTTGGAAGTCACAAAGTGAACACCACCTTACGCTGTCCAGACAAACTGCTTCCATAACAGCAAAACACTTGACAAATCTCCAGGAATACTCCTCATGGTATTAATTTAAGATGATTTAGAAAAGATGAGTTAGAAATCTGAAGATTCTCATCTTATTTTAAAAAAAAGCAACAGATCATTTAAGGGGAAAACATTAAATTAGTAAAAGATATAGGAAGTTGTGATAAGAGCAACCAAGTCCCAATAACTGTGAAGGAGTGAGTGTAACCTGAGGACGTGATTTAAATGTGTCGGGCATCTGAATCCTGCACCACAGCAAGTGCAAAAGGATTCATATCAACGGGAAATGTGGCACCATCTTGAAATATAAGGATTAACTGGGGGTAGGGAACTCAGTGTTGAGATCAAAATGTGGCAGAATTGAAGAGAGGAAATAAAGCTTGAGGAATCTTGAGTATGGGTAGGTGTGTTCAAAACAGGAAGGGCAGGGAAGGCTGAAAGAACATACCAGCAAGACACTGCAGCACACTATAACAAAAAATCTATGCTGCCAAGAGAAAGTGTCCATGCCGCATTTGAAGCATCAAGATGGATACCACAAAAAATGGTGACACAAATTGGTTTAATCAAGATTGTGTATTTTTTTGATATAGATATTTTGTAACTCAGGTTAGCCTTCAAACTCATGGTTGTCCTGCCTGCAGTCCCAAATGCCGAGATTAAAGATGTGCACCATCCGTCTAGACGCAATCAGAGCTCTATTTAAATCATGACCTTAAGTGGCACATGCATGCATGTTTACATTCCAGCCTGTGGAAGAGAAATCAACAGAAAATTGGTTCTCTTTTCTAGTGGTGCAAACAACAGGCACAGGTCAAGAAGTCCTCCACAGGGATGACTCTGGTTTGCCCTCTTCCCCATCTCCAGCACGGCAGCAAGGTTTCCTTAATCTGATAGTCTGTGGATCCAAAGTCTTCCCCCTAAAAGAATCTGAATACACCTGAATGAAAAAAAATCTCAATCTTGTCTCTGGTAGTTTTTGTTCTTCTAACCATGCATGTGTGTGTCTACTTTTGTGAGGGTATAGCATGTGTGTGAAGGGGGTAGACATTATGAAACGGAAATATTCTCCTCCTTATATCCTCAATGAGAAGGTGGGCGTTCGTGGTACATATTAGCCCTGTTGTTGCTACAGCTTCACGAGAAAATAAATGGAAAGAACTCAAAGATCTTGATGGGCTTCATATCCAGTTCTGATGGTCAACACTTGTCAGTTATTTTCTCAAATCCACAAACTTAGGGACATGTAGGAAGGCTGGGGGAGGTGTGTGGAAAGTGATCATTTAGCCATTGCAATGTGTGGGTTAGCATGCCTAGCCTCAACACGCGTGGAGCCGGCGATGTTTTATGCCACACTATGGGCTTTAGCATCTCTGAAAGCACAGTTTGGGATCTAGAGGATGGCAGGATACAGGCTTAGAGAAAGTCAATGGTTTGACTCAAGCGGCATCCATTGACAACCACAGCAGACCTTACAGTGGTTTCTGGGTCACTCTGCTGCTGCCCCCCCCTCCTGTTGGCATTCTCTGTCTAAATCTATTGATATTAGAAAAGAGTTTGAGCGATAATACTTCTCTAGAAGAGCAAATGTGTGCACACTTGAATGTGTATTTACATTTCAAATACCAATCAAATATTTTAGTGCATTTCCTCCACTGGCTTATGGTACCAGAGCGCATTAAAAATTTAGCATTTGCATCACAAAATTCTGTTTTCATTCTGCTGTGCTGACAGTATTATGATAAATTATATACTAAATAAACCACAGCAGACTTCAGGAGGTTGGAAAGCTCTCTCAGCAGCTAAGAGAACGTATCAATCTTGCAGAGGACCTGGGCTCCCTTCTCAGCACCCACATGGTGGTTCACAACTATCTGGCACTCTACTTTCAGGGGGTCTAGTGCCCTCTTCCTGACCTCAACAGGCAGCAGACACACACAAGGTGCACATATAAAACATGCAGGCAAGACACTCAAATATATAAAATATTTTTTTAGAAAAGACAACAGACTTCAATCGGTTATCGAGATTTTATTCAGACTGTACTTGGTTTTATAGTTTTAATTATTTAAAATGTAGGCTTACATCTTGGTCCACTTTCTGCTGCTGTAGCAAACTAGACAAAACTTTGATATCTAAAAGAATTCTTGAGCTTCCAGTTTAGGATGTTAGGAAATCTAAAAGCATAGCATTGGGATCTGGTAAGGGCTACTTGCTACATCATAACCTAATGGAGAGAATCACATGACAAGATAATAAAAGCTACCCAAGAAAAGTTTGCTTTTATGGCACTTCCACTGTCACTCAATAACTCATTAATCTATAAGTATATTAAAGCCATCATGAGGGAAGAATCTTCATGATCCAACCACATTTCAATAACTTGACCACCTCCCACCAGCACCACCAAGGGAATCCAATTTCAATAGGAGTTCAAGGGGACACTAGCCATGGTAGTAGATTAAGCACACACTGGCATTTCATCTTTGGAGTTTGTTTAGGAAATGGTTCCAGAAAAAATTAATACATAATCTAAATGGATGATAATTTCAGAGAGATTTAGCTATAATAGTCCTGCTATTTCCAAGCACCTATAACCTTTTAAGTTGACTTATTTGATGCTCTTCAGGTCTGTTTTCTAAAGGCAACTTAGATTTGTATCTCAGTTGCTGCTTTTGAAATTTTCTCCCCCATGGTAAATTTATATGATATAGTTTTCACATTTGATGCCATTTTTCTCAAACAACAGCACAGGACAGGAGGAATCATGTGGTTGTTGCTTCACTCAACAGAGACTTTGGCTCCAAATATGGATGAACTGAAAGGAAGACAAAAGGAGAGGAAGAATGGGAGGCCTCTGGGTCAGGTAACCTTGTCTTACGGTCCGATGGGCGGTGGGGCATGGAATGGTGACAAAGGAAAACATTCTTGGCAGAAATGAGCTGGTGTGTGCAGCTCCAAACTGAGGCTCCCGGACTGATCTGTCATTTCGTCAATAATCTCCCCAAAACCTGTTTCAACTCTGGAATCCTCTCTGCCACTTTCTTGATGTTTCACTTGGTTTTTCTTAAAAGGGAAGTCAACACAATTGATAATGTGGTACACTGAAGACTTACAGTCTCCTGAAAAGCATCTTGCAATGCCTGCGTACATTTGTCTGTCAATGTGGGGGGGACAGCTATGTCAGTGAAGACGGTGTGGCTTGTGTGCTAAGCATGTGTTCATGTCCACCAACCCGGTGTTTCTTGTCTAGACTGTGATTTTTGTGCTAAGAAGGGAGGGAGAGTGGAGAGGGTGTAGCTGGGTGTGGTAAGGTTTATCAATGTTACAAACTCACAGTTTTTCCTCTCTCTCCTTTCTCCTCCCTCCTTTTTCCTCTCCCTTTCCTGAGAAAATTGATCTTCGTGATTATCCAATTTATGGAAGGATTTTGAACTTTGGTGCCGAAAGGTAAACACTGGAAAATACTCCATAACTACAAAAGATTTAAGTTACTTGGAGCAATGATCTTTATTTTCATACAACAGAATCTGTCTACTTCCTCACTCACGCTAGAGCAAGAAGGGGAAGTCAGACCTCAGCAGTTTACTGGACCTGGACAACATGGCTGTCCTGCAGGCAAAGACACCTAGCAGGAATCCTGACCTAGCGCCTGGGTGGGTGACTACACCTCCTTAAACTCTCACTCTTGGTCCTGGCGCAGCTGCAAGCCCGGGGTTTGAAAAATCTGCCTCCTAACATGAGCATCACGCCTTCCCCTCTCGGCAGTCTCTGGACGCAGGTGCATCGCTGACTCCAGAAGAGCCTCTTCTATTAGCTATCACAGGTGTGGGGGGAGCAGCCCGGACTCCCGCTGGACTGCCAGATGTTTAGTTTCTGGCCTACTTGGAGCATGGGGAAAAGAACCGGGAGAAAAGCTCCTTTCCACCCCCATGAGTCACCCCTGGAAGGATGCTCTTCCCAGCCTAGGATTTGCCCAAAGTGGAGGGGGCGGGAAGGATCAAATTCGTTTTGTTATTGGGAGAAAGGGAGAGAGGTGGGAGGGGAAAGGAAGGGAGAAAGAAGTGGGTAGAGGTAAGAGAGAAGAGAAAAGAGAAGAGAAAAGAGAGGAGAGTTGTTTTGCAGCTGAAGACCAGTAGGAAGAGCAACAGGGAGCGGCCGGGGCCCCTGCTCCCCTCGGGGCTTCTGACAGCCGCACGCACCGTAATTCCTTTCCCGGAGCTGTGCAGATTTCCACAAACAATGACATCACCGGGCGCCGGCTGCTGGTGGCAGCGGGGGGATTTTCCTAGGCGCGCGGCGGCCGGGCGGAGCAAAGGCTCTCTGGGGCTGGCGGGGGCGCGGACAAGCGGCGCCCCCGGGGACCCGGGCAGCCAGCTGGGCGGGGGAGGGTTGAGGAGGGCGGGGGCGGGCTCGGGGCGGCCCGGGGCGGGGCCCACAGTTCCTCTAACCTCTATTGGCCGCTGGCGGGCGGACGTCACTCGGGCTGGCGCTCGCCTCCAGCCCTGTGGAATTGGAGCCGAGGAGGAGCTGAAAATGCAGATTTAGCATCAAGCACAGACATACACTAGCTCTTTCTCTCGGGTACACATAGCTCCGCACATTCGCACCCCTGCCAGCCAGCCCGGCTGCGCGACTTTTCAGCTTCCCTGGCAGCCAGCTGCTGGTGGACAGCGCACAGATTTGCTGCTTGTCAAGCTTCTCTTTTGCCTCTTTTGCTATAAAAAGATTTTTTTTAAAAGAAAAACAGAAACAAAAACTACATACCTATTTTTTATTTGCATCTTCCCTCCTCGTCCCCTTGCTCCACCCGCCTGCGCGCTTCTCAGCCCCACTTTTCACTCCCAAAGAAGGATGGAGGGCGGTTGTGGATCCCAGTGGAAGGCGGCCGGGCTCCTCTTCTGTGTCATGGTTTTTGCGTCTGCCGAGAGACCCGTCTTCACGAATCATTTTCTTGTGGAGTTGCATAAAGACGGAGAGGAAGAGGCTCGCCAAGTTGCAGCAGACCACGGCTTTGGAGTCCGAAAGGTAAGATATCTCCCATGCATTTCACATGTTGTTTCCAGAGGAGGGACAGCCTTGCGCAATCTCGTTGCAGATTTGCAAGTTTTCTGTCTTTTTTCATGCTATGCAGCTATTCTGCCATGGGCTCTCAAACACGACATTGCCTCCGGTGATCTTTCATGGGTTATGTAATTAAAACGCCCTTCATCTGTATTAGAAAGGTCAGCGAAATAATTTGTTGGTGTTCGACTTGGTGGGAGGAAAATAGGACCGCACCTTGCATAGGATGCTGTGCGCCCGGGCTGCTGTCCGAGGTACCAAGTTCTCCAGGCAGCCTGGGGACAGAGGGATAGAGTCCAGAGCAGCTAGGCTTGACGTCGACTGCTTTGCCAGGGAAGTCTCCCCGCCCCCACACCCCGGAGGAAGAATAGTTTCCCACCGACGTGGCTCAAAGACTGAGCGTTGCAGTTCACCCCAGTTTTCCGACCCACGCCTAGAGGACTTCCCTCTCAACGACTTTGGTCTTATCTTTTTCCCAGCGGACAAGAGCTTTCTGACTTGAAAACATGGACCGGATTCTCTGTCCAAAACCAGTGCAGAACTTCTGCGCTCTGGCCCCTGCCCACGACCTCCCACCCTCAAAGCGCACTCCTGTTTGCAGAGTTCTTAATTCGCTGCTATAGGACACCACGCCGCCAAACGAAATGGATTCTGAGGGGGATTCCCCACGGAGAAGTCGAGGTGTCCTCTCCTGATATGTGGGCAGCCAGCATGGCTTTCCCCGGAAAGCACGGGGATCCCCATTCTAAGAAGTTGTCCAAGTTGAACTGTTCGGGCACTTGGATAGGTTTTCGGGCTTCGGGTGCAGCTGGCCACCTCTGGAGAAGTTAGCCATGTTCTAGGGGGAACAGAGGAGAAAAATGAGCTTGGCGGGGTAAGGGGTATGGGTGACCCTCTTGTTCTTCCTGCGAAATATCTGTGTCCGAGATCTGGAGTGTCCTTAGGGGACCTGGCACTGCCGGGGGTGGAGCGGAAGCGGGGATGTGAGAAGTCAGAGGGAGGGGATCGGAAGGTCAAAGATGAAGCTTGGTACCCATGGACCGGGAGGACGCCAGTGGGATTTTAGACCCCATCCCCTCCCTCCTACTCTGACAAGGGAACAGGATCGAGAGAGCAGTGGGCTCTCTTGGATGGGCAGCACAGGCTGGTCTCCTCTGTCCGCACTTCAATGCCTCTCGCCGGTCTCCCAGCCGCCAGGAAAACTCCTTCAGGAGCGTAGGACTCTCCCGCCTCCACTTACAGCGCAGCAGTGCGTTCTTCACCACAGCTGGGTTTTGGCAGCGAGTTTCACAGAGGTCCTGGAGGAGGCGCGGGTCTGCGGGTGGCGCGCGGGCGGGTCTACCACACAGAGAACTAGTTGCTCCAAAAAAGTGTGGGTGAAACCGGGGAAACTAGACTCCTGCTGATGGAGCAGTCTGCTGGCCTCCCTAACTAGGACCCATGGAGGCTGTTTCTAAAAGCACCTAGTCCTAAAACAAGTGAACCCTCCCTACCTCACCCCCTCCCAAAAGAATGTTAAGATCCAGGGTCCTAGCACCCTTGGATATGAGTGATTATGGTTAGCTGATAGCTGACAGTGAGATTTTCATATGTCATAGCCCTTGCATAATTTCCTTTTTGAAAAAAAAATCTATCTTGTTATCAATTCTGTGTGCGTGCGTGTGTGCAGGCTAGCAGAGGCCAGAGGCATCAGATACCCCCCAAGCTGGAGTTACTGACGTTGTGAACTGTTCCATGTGGGTCCTGGGAACTGTATGCACCCTTAATTCTGAGTTCTCTTTCCAGCCCGCTTGGTGTTAGAAGACCCTTGCTGAGTGTTAACAGGACTTGTGGACCTGGGGTATGCTAGGGAGGGATGAGGCAGGAAGATTCCTGATACTTCAGTACCCATGCAATCCTACCTGAGGGTGCCTTCTGTGCCAGCTCCTTCTCCCAGGGAAGGTAGATCCTGTTGCAGTGGTTTCCCATCTCCTTTCCTTCCCTTTGAAAACACATCTTTAGGATCTGATACTAAAAACTTAAATGTAGGTATAGCTAAGTCTGACAATGGCTCATCTCTTCAATATTCGAATATAGTTGATATTTTCTGATGCGAATGAATAACTCAAGAATTTAATGGTTGTGATGGTGAAGTTGACATTAGGCAAAGTATAAAGATAAGCTCATTGCTTTTCAACAATTTGGATAGACTTTGAACCAAAGAACACAGGTATTTGGGGGTTGACTATGTCTTCCCATTCTTTCTTGGAGAGGACTCCACTGATTTTTTTATATTGCGATATAAAGCTGAAATTCCCATCTGTGATAAACAAGCTTTCATTTTACTGTCTCTTTCATTATCTTTCTTGATCCTCTCATACGGTACCTCCTAATCAAATTCTGAGACTTTTGCCCTGATGTATATTCAAGAACTAACCAGTGTATCACAAGTTTCCTCCACCTGGAGAAGCTTCATGGTGTAGTACCTGCCCCCAGTGAGCCCTCTTTTCCTCCTTTGGTTCCATGTGCTATTGATCCATCAAGACCTGGACCTAAATCACGACAGATGCCACAGTCATAAATAGCTTTTCCTTTCCCAAATGTCCGCAAGGCAGGGCCATCTAATACCCTCTGTCCCGTCCTCAGCGTCTCATGTAAATAAACGAAAGTGAGGAAAGTGAGGCAATTTGGTTTTCCACTGGGCAGTTAAGTATTCTGAGCTGACATCCTCTGTATTCCTGACTTCTTCACCTTACCCAGCACACTGCTGTGCTCCAGAGCCCTTAGATAAGTAATTAGCCTGGTTTATTCCTGTTTCCCAGGCACGGTTCTCTCTTGGTCTCATTGCATTGCTCTCTGCTTGTCCCAATTTTTGTCATTTGTCTTGCATTTTAAACCCCAAGACATCCTTCTCTGTGATTGCTCGAAGCTTTAGCAGCCCCCCCCCAACTTTCTCATGTTCAATGTTAGGTATGAGAGATTCTCAGTAGTTGGTTATTCATACATAGGAAGAGGAGCAATGCAGAAAGGGTAGCCTTCTGTGTTACAGGTTATCCCATCCTAACCTTGCAGAAGGAATAGAAATATCAGCATCAACATTAATTCTCAGATGAAATTAATCTAAGGTATTAAGTAACTACCTGATGTTGGCAAAAGAAATGACCCAAATACTAATCCAATTTCACTTGTCCAGAAGCTACCTCCAGGAAACCATGACTGTCAGGAACTTTGCTTTGGAGGTACCATTTTGAAAATATGAAAAAAAAAATCCTTTCTATTTCCTTCCTTTGTTATAATTGTCATTAATTTGCTGTTGATATTTGAACATGTATCATTGACTACTGTGCACATCTGTATACTTCTTCAGAAGATAAAAACTTGAATAGCCTGCCCTTTTCTACCCCTGGTGCCACAGGTTGTGCTGGGCATGAAATTCTGATAAAGGTTTTGTTTGTGATTTAATGATTTCATTGCTATATTACCATAAGCAAATATATATTTCCTCCAATAAATGGGATAAAATTCATGTCAAATTCCTTTATGCTTTATTTTGACCTGGTCCTCACCCCGGGAGATGTCCGTCTGAGATGCTATGTCTGAAAAATGAGGTAGTGACAAAGCTGACTGCAAACAATGCCTCCACATCTCAGAACACTGGGTGTTCTTGATCATTCTGAAATGGAAAATTAAAATTATTCATCAAAGTAATAACATTCTATATCAAACAGTTTCAGCCAGTGTGGGGGGTGGAAATATATTGTGCAAAATAAGGAAAGAGCCAAGTTTTTCTAAGAGTTAACATTTTAAACATTTTTGGGCATTTTTGTTTTATTGTAATGTGTTGGAGGTTTTACCCATGGAGGACTAACCCTGGCGTGCCTGCCCAGGTAACACTGCATGACCATTTTTATATGTTTAAGAATATTTTTCAATTCTAAAATCAAGCTACTAATAGTTGTGCTGGCAGGTAGTAAAAATAAATTTTGGATCATTGTACTTTATGACTATATAATTTAATTTATGAGAGAATATAATTTAATATTGCCACAAATGAGCACACTTATGATTGAGCACTGAAATCAAGAAATAATTACTATCAGAAACCCTAAGCCCTCCCCCACTGCTTCATTGGGTACATCTAAGTTTAGGCAAATATAAGCACTGGTTTGGGGGATAGCAAGTCCAGCAGGCACTCCCTACCCAGGTGGCTTCATATCTATAGACTCAACCAGAGAAGGGTAGAAATGTTTTAAAACCAAAGGGACATATGTCCTGAGAAGATGCTTCTCACCTCACTATGTTTCCCAAAACAATTCGCTTACTATTTACATAGCATTTACACTGAATTAGGTGCTGTAAGTAAGTAGAAATTATTTATAGTACTTGCAGAAGTATATGTGTTGGCTACATGCAAATATGACACAGTTTTATGTAATGGACCTAGTATTTGGGATTTAGGTAAGCACCAGGGATCCTGACACCAGCTCCCAGTAGATCCTCATAGGCAGCAGTGCTTGTGTTTGGCCAAACAAACACGTGCCTCTCTGTCAGAAATTAGTAGGATAGATTCCATAAGTCATGCATTCATTTGGGGTTAGGAAGTGGTATTGGTCTTTTTTTATTACTATGTGTCCTGATGAGTTTTTACTAGCAGTTTGACACAAACTTAAGAGTTACCTGGAAAGAATGAGTCTCAAATGAGAAAGCTGCCTAAATAAAATTGACCTTTGGCCAAGTCTGCAGGGACTTGTCTTGGTGGTTGATTGTTGTTGGAGGGTCCAGCCCATGGTGGAAGGTGCTTGCTAAGGTGTTGCTAAGTCATATAAGAAAGCTAGCTGCTTGCTGAGTGTGAGCACAGAAGCAGTGTTTCTCAGTGAGTTTTGCTTCAATTCCTGCTTGAGCATCTTCCTTAACTTCCATCAGTGATGGTCTGTGCCCTAGAATTGTTGGCAGAATTAACCATTTCTTTCCCCAAGTTGCTTTTGGTCTGCTTATCACAGCGACAGGGAGGAAGCTAGAACACTAGGTAACAAACCGCTACAATACGCATCCTGTAGAACTGCATTTATTTATTTATTTTTTTTTGGTTTTTCGAGACAGGGTTTCTCTGTGGTTTTGGAGCCTGTCCTGGAACTAGTTCTTGTAGACCAGGCTGGTCTCGCACTCACAGAGATCCGCCTGCCTCTGCATTAATCCAGGAGGTCTTATCAGAGTCCTTTGCTATGAAGTCCTCAAAAGATGAAAATCACAACACCATCCAGCAGTGTCCTCCCCCAGAATCATGACAGTGAATGAACTGCCTCCAGGTGCACCCAGATTTCAGATGTAGGCCTGGGAGCTTCCGTTCCTCATTGACTGCTGTTTAGAGCAAGGCTCAGCACCTAGAGGCCACTGTCTCTGACACACAGGCCTTCAGATGATGTAACCATTCAAATATCTTCTTTCTGCAAAGGACCTGTCTGTTTCTTAGGTCAACCTGATTGGTCAGGTCCACCAAGATAATTTCTTTTCTGATTTTTTTTTCCTGAAAAACTGATTTGGCAGCCTAACTATGTTTGATTATTGCCTCAAACACTTTGTAATTTAATCACAGAAGAGAAATCTACCTACTTTACGGTCCGACCCCACATTGTCTTATTTGAGGTAGGAGATTATAAAGGACATCCACAGTGGGAAACAGAAGTCTCAGGGTATTTCTCAGAAGTCTGCCTACTACAGACAAGCAGCCACAAAGTCTCTCAAAGCAATTATGAAATGCTATGTATCCACCAGCCATGCCTGCGGACTCCAGTTACTCCACACTCTCACCCACATTTGATATCTCACTCCTCTTTGCTCTTAGCCATTCTGGTAGAGTGTGGACATATCACCTTCCAATTATCATTGCAGTTTTGTCTGGTGAATAGCTAGAGTAAAATGTCCCCCAATACGTTGCCCTTTGGATACTCTCTTTGATTCAGCCTTTATTCAGAACTGGTCAGAGTGCTGAAAACAAGAGACTGAGTGCTCAGCCCTAAATGGGACATCTACTTTAACCCTGTCCTCATCAAGGCTCAGGGGATACAGGAAAGAGGAGGTAGGAAGAATGTTAACCCCAAATGATGGGAAGAAGCACTGTGAAAGGCTCTCACAATCGGGAACTCACAATGGCTGTAATTACTTGTTTAAGACCTAGAAAAGATCAAGCCAGCCCAAATTTCATGGTAGATGATCTCCAGATCTTTGGTTTTTATTAAGGAGCTTTTGCTCATTCCTGGGATTGAGAGAATTACTCTTTTTGAAGATGTAGCCTCTGGTTGGTTTCCTGCTTGCTAATGGATGGCCCCCCACATGCACTTATGAACAGTACTAACTGGATTTCATGGGTTATCATAAAAAACTACAAAATGACATGATGATGAGAGGGGACTTGCAGAGGACATTCAGAGAGCTGTAAGAGAAGTAGGGGTAGATATGATCATATTTCATTATATATATTTTTATTATTCTAAAACGTTTGAAAATAATTTAAAATATGTTTGCAAAAGGCTAATGTACTGTGTATGGGAACGAAGCACAGTGCTGTGTGCATAGAATTATGTGTCTTTCATTGGTAGTAGCAATGATCAGACAGTGGCCTAGTAACACCCTTTTACATAAGGCAGCAGTAATGTGCTGACTTGCAATAGATCATGGAAGTAAGAGACCCAAGCCCAATAACAGTCCATCTGTGGATTAGTAACAGTCCAAGAAATGGCCCAGATCCTGGATTTCCATGAAGTTTGTTTATCATAGACCATGGTAATCGTTTCAAAGAGCCATTCTGTCTTTCTTAGATTTTGACTTGGTTATGTTAAAGAAGAGAATAATTTCTATGAGGCTAATCCAAGCCACCAGAGATTTAGTCTCATTAAAGTCACCTGTAGGAGCAGATGAAACCTTAGTCATCAAATTCATGTTCCCCTTTTCCCTGATTTTCTGTTAATACACATTTCCCAGCCTGCATTATAGACAACTTTGACCACGTAACATTGCTAATTCGTCTCATATAAGCAGAAATAATATATTCTTGGCCCATGCCTGATGCACCAAAAGAAAAATTCCCAACAAATGATTCTTCACGTTCCTTTTCTTCTGAGACTGTATGATGTTGAGAAGAGCAATTCTGAAAGCCAACTCGTGACAGTAATATAGTCACAAAATGAAGGGAGTCCAGATTTCTGATTGCTGACCCGGGAGACTTTCCACGAGTGAGAAATAAACTGTGACGGAAGGGCACTGAGATCTGTGGGCTCATCTCTTTAGAGCAGTCAGAATTACCCAAGCTAATATGCTATCAATAAATATCCTCTTTCTATGTTGCTAGAGTCGGTCTCTACCCTTATAACTAAACCAAGACAAAACACAACAAAAATTAATCTTCCAACCTTTGAGAGCTCTTATGTTATCTCATGCTCTCAGTGAACTCCCTAAAAAAATTCATCTACTTTTTCTAGAAAAAAAACATAAAATTCTTTCAAAGCTCCATCCACCTACTGCAGCCAATAAAGCTACTCATAATAGATGCTTAATATGTACTTCTTCAGCGATGAGGCTCATGAACAGAAGATAATTTGGTCATAAACACAAAAAGAATGTGCTGGAAGAAGTGCGGTTCCAAAAACTACCCCTGTAGGATCTCTTCCTCTGTAAGGAAAAGTTCAGCCAGGAAGTAAAAGCAGTTGACAACCATCAAGTGAGCCATTGGCACACTTCTGTTTCCCTACAATTCCCAACATTGGAATTAACAGTCGTGAAATGGAGGAGATCTTTGCACAGAAAAAGTAAAGTGTGTGATTAAAGCATGAGCAAATACAGCAGGAGAGAGGGTGGTGCTTCTTAAGTGAATGATGTTGTTCAGGGGGTCCTACAGCTGTAGATCATGTTCAGCGTGCTGGTGAATGAGGCTGCAATTGAGTTTGTGATAACTTCTCAGAGAAGCCCGGCTTTACAACAAGAAAAGTAAGGTTTAAATTTTTTTCTCTTGTTTCATCTCACATTTGCACCCAGATCCATCATTTAAAGGGATTAAAAAAAAACCCTTCACTTGCACATTTTCATTTTTATTGCAAACTAAATAATGTGATAGTCAAGAACGGGAGTTATATTTGACTTTCTTTTTGAAGTGTATTGATTATAAATCCTGATCATTGGTTTACAAAATCACAAATGGCTAAGGAGTCAAGAAAACACAATTGAGCTAATGCTGCTACCCTGTTGTGTATGAGCAGGTGAAACTAATATAAAAAAAAATACACTGACTTAGCAGATTGTTTTTGTCCCAAAATTAATTTGACTACAACATTTGGGGGAATGTGATGTGTTTAGATCTTCTGGTGAGTGTAGCCCAGTAAAGCGAGCCCTTACATTGTGTGTGAAATGATGCCTCAAACTCTGGCACAGAGTGAAACGGAACTCAGGGCTTCACAAGATATTGATGGTAAGTTGGCAGGGACAAGAAGAAAAGGCAATATCCAGGCTTCTCTGCATTTATCACTTTGAAGTTGACATTAAGCTCCATAAACATCCATTTATTTTGGTAATTTTAATTATCTTTAAAAA
Organism: Alexandromys fortis; assembly: GCF_014885135.2. Classification (NCBI taxonomy): domain Eukaryota; kingdom Metazoa; phylum Chordata; class Mammalia; order Rodentia; family Cricetidae; genus Alexandromys; species Alexandromys fortis. The sequence continues at coordinate 975,688 of NW_026067989.1, forward strand.
TGCCAACTAGAAGAAATCCAATAAGAAGCATTTAAAGCATTCTCTCAGGTATTGTTATTCAGAGGTGACCATTACCAATCATGCCAATGCAGGTATCTGTGTACGAGTCCGTAGAGAGGAAAAAGAGATGAGCACTTATTGAAGGGCAATCACATTGTACATACTGTCTTTCAGTTTTAAGTCATCTGATTTAATCATTATAGACTATAGCAAAAGAGGAAACTAAAATGATTATGCTCAAATAAATTTGCTATATAAAGCATATTTTCAAATAAATTTCCATGAATTTAAGAAAAAATACTGCATATAAGATTTATAAGTTTGTTATTACATATTGAAAGGAGAATATGTAAATATCTATTTAGTTACATGCTTAATTATTTAATTAATATTTCAATTTGTAATGAGTATCGACTCAGTGATTTGCAAAATGGGAAAATTAGGATCCTAGGACCTCGCCTTGCCTTACTGCTTCTACTGATCAGTGTTTGTTAGGTATGTCATTTCAGTATCATGTCATATACAATTCTTTCTATTCTACATAAAACCATAATGCATGGTATTTCTTACACTCATTCCATCTGAGATTCACTTCTAATTCCACTACAAATCATTTTTCCAGACTTCTTCAAGCCCAAGCTATTCATTCACATTAAAATTTTCAGTTTCATTAAAAAAAAAAAAAACAAAGAAGGCAGAATACACACAAAAGGAAATTGGACTCAATTTGAGATTGAAGGATCAAAGGCAGGAAAGGGACAGTGAAGTTCTATTTGTTAAGCAGTTGACAACCATCAAGTGAGCCATTGGCATACTTCTATTTTCCTACAGTTCCCAATTTAGGGATTAATAGTAGCAAGATGAAGGAGGTCTTTACACACATGCACCAAAAGTCTGTGGTTAAAGCATGATGAAATGTAGCTGCAGAAAGGAACATGGGAATGGTATTGCCATGGTTTGGATATGTAATGTCCCCACACACTTGTGTTTTGAGCACCTGGTCCCTAGGTGGTGACACGGTTTTGAGAGACGGTGAAACCCTTGGGGCATGGTGCCAGCTAGTGGACATGGACCACTGGGTGGACCTTAGAGGATTTTTAACCCATTCTAGTTTCTCTTCCCTGATTTACTATGACGTGAAGAGGAGCTGCCTCATGTTGCTACCATGGCAGACAGAAACTCCCTGGTGCCAGTGAGCTGTGTTTCCTGAAATGGTGAGCCAAAACGAACCCTTCCTCCCCTAGGCTGCTTCTGTCACATACTTTAACACAGTGACAAGAAAGGTAACCAATACAAACATCCACTTAGGAGCTGTCATTATTTCAAAGGACAGGAAATCAAAGGCAACTTTTAGAGTATGGGAAAAGAGGATGGGGCTTGAAGGGAGACAAAATTTTTCACACTGCTGATGGGAATTGGAGAGACCTGGGGAAGACATGATGATTTGTGGGCGGTGCTGGGATGCGATGGATAACTCTGGAGAAAGACATACAATTGACGTCATAGATTTGTTTTCTACAGAAAGTCAGATTGAGTGTGGAGAAGTAAATACTGACACTGGCGATGACTAGACTTCTCTGATGTGCAGGGACCTCACTGTTGTCCTGTCTGTAGAGGTATTTATATGACAGTTTCACGTATACACTAATTGATGGCTGGTAGTTTCTCTGACCTGGGACTGGCATATTCTCTGAGTAGAATGTAAAGAAGAAGAGTTTGATATGCACTAAACTGTCAGGCCCACGGGACTCTGAGCAGCAGCCTTCGTAAGGAAGGTCAGCTGTGAATGGTCAAACGAATGGGGTTGCCAGCTGCCAGTGGTTCCTTCCGTAAGTACAGTGCTGAAGGGAGGGAGGAAGTGGTTGGGTGTGATTGGGATGACTCTTCTGAACAAGGATGTCTAAACACTCGTCACACCACTGGCAGATTGCTACTCCACCAAAATATTGTGACATTCCTCACTAATTGAGTCTGTATTATTCTAGCTGGTTTATCCAGAGTCATTTACATTTTCACAAATAATAACTGCAATTATAGGATTGCAGCCTATCGGGAAAGGAAGAGACTTTTAGAAAAGTATTGGCTTTGCCCTTCATTTTACACATGAGAAAAAAGGAGATTAAATATGCTATTTACATGAGAAAAAAGGAGATTAAATATGCTATTTATGCTGTTTTATTTGTTATTTGCTGCTTTCTTTGCAGCGGTTTTTCATTTGTTTGTTTTTGTTTGAATGTTTTGTTTTGTTTCCTTTGTTGCGTTTTTTTGTTTTGCTTTACTTTTAACCTAAGAGTTCTCTATATAATCCAGGGTAGCTAACTCACTATGTACCTCAGAGTGGCCACAAACTCATGGTAACCCTCCTGCCTTGGCCTTCTAAAATTCCAGGCATTAGCTACCATACCTAGTGCATAGTTGTGTAGTTGAGTACTTGTCTGGTGGTTTGGATGTTTGAATATTTAGTCCCCCATGGAACTCTTTGGGAAGGATTAGGAGGGGTGTCCTTATGGAGGAAATATGTCACTTGGAAGGGCATACTTTGAAGTTTCAAGGCTTTCACCATTCCCAGTGTTCTCTCATCTCCTGCTTATGGATCCAGATGTAAACTCACAGCTGTTCTTGCTACCATGCCTTTACTCCACCATCACGGACTCTAATCCTCTGAAGCTGTAAGCCCAATTAAACGCTTTCTTTTCTAAGTTACTTTGGTCATGGTGTTTCATTACAGCGGCAAGAAAGTAACTTGGAGCACTTTAAGTCAACCTTGAGTCCTTCTGCTTATCAGCTGTGCTTTGGAACACCTGAGCAAGACTTTCAGGATGAAGGAGACTGCCAACTAGACCAAGTGACATTCCTGTGGGTATCTGTCCTTAAAGGCTACTAGTCACTTCGATTCATTGAGTTGATCATATCAGTTCACTTCAGACCCTCCAGTCTGCTTTGTTGTGCAGTTTTACTCCCGAAGTGTTTATGAACTCTAGCTTTCTAGACAAAACTGCTCAGAGATTCAGGAATTCTTGCAACAGCCTATTGGATTTACCTTTGATGAAATACAGCCCAGGAATCTGTGACTTGGTTATTAATTAAGAACTTAGTGATCATTTGAAGTCACACTTTGTGGTGAGAAGAAGGATGGGATGAAGAGGAAGGACAGGAGGAAGAGGAAGAATGGCATGAGGAGTAAGGATAAGAGGAAGAGGAAGGATGTCATGAAGAGGATGGATAGGTGCCAGCAGAGAGGTACTTTGGATGGTTACATCTTCAGGGAGCTTTGGCATGACTCCTAATTTGAAGCCAGCAGTGGAAGCTATAAATACATCACCCCAGACAGTTAACTGGAAAAAAGGAAAGAATCATTGAATGATTGTGGAAGTTTTGAATCAGTTAGCAACGAAGTAAACAAGGGCCATAGTCACACCAGGAGAGGGTAGAATATTCAGTTCATGTGGTAAGTGTGTACTGAGCACATTCAATAAGCAGGGATGATGTAGGCCATGGAAACATAGACTTTGAGATAAAAAAAAAAACAGCCATGGTTCAATCCCTTGGGTATAAGCAAGGTTCTGAAAATGGAGAAAAGATCAAGTCCCAGTGTACACTTTTTGAGCCTTTGCTTAGTGTCTTAGTGTCAGTACTAAGTAAGAAGATTTATAGATGAGGATACAGGATGTATACGAAAGTACCCAGAGATCTTAAAAAGACTGTACTCTTTTTGCAACTACTTGTAAGTAGTTGTTCTGACTAGATGCTAAGGGACAGGGAGATGAGCTCAAAGAAGTGGGCCAGGGCCAATTTAAGAGAAGTTTCCTTGTAGGAGGGAGGCCACTTGTTTGTCGCGGCCACTGAGAACCAAAATAACCACACAGAAACCATATTAATTAAATCATTGCTTGGCCCATTAGCTCTAGCTTCTTATTGGCTGACTCTTACATATTAATTTAACCCATTTCTATTCATCTATGTATCACCACATGGCTGTGGCTTACCAGCTAAAGTTCCATCTGACTCCAGCAGGGCTACATGGCTTCTCTCTGACTTTGCCCTTCTTTCTCCCAGCATTCAGTTTAGTTTTCCACACCTGGCTAAGTTCTGCCCTGTTATAGGTCCAAAGCAGTCTCTTTATTTATTAATAGTAATCACAGCATACAGAGAGAAATCCCGCATCAGTTTCCCACCACAAGCTGAGGAGTTTGCATTCTACAGCTAGATAGAGGAAGGCATTCAATACTCAGAAAGTTCAGCAGAGTGGCTATGTACAGGAAATCCTAGGATGATCGATGAGCTAATAGAGAAAGGGAGAGGGGCTAGATCTCAGCCTATTCCGTTTGTCCCACAGAATCAGTCATATCTCAGCAACAGACAGCACTTCCCTTTTAATAGATGATATTACTGGGAGTCAGGTATTGTATCTTTAACCTTATTACCACTGGCCGATGACATCAATGATGTTAATGCTTTGATTAATTACTAGCCTCGAGTCTCAATAAACAGCGATTGGAAGCAGCCAGTTACATCTATAAAATTTAATCCAGCTACGAACAAAATACATGCAAGTACATTTTAAAGGACAGACTCTCATGCCTAAGTCAAACTTTTTAAAGAGCAGGGGAACCAAAGAGCATCACTGGGGTACCAGTCTACCTTAGAGGCGGGAGGTTCCCTGATACACCAGAGAAATAATGTTTGCTGTAAGTTTTCCTTCTGGGATGCTAGGTGGATGGAAAGGAAGGCTAGTGAGTGGGGCTTTAGTCAAATACCCTCTACCTGTGTCACCGCCTGATTGATGTTATCCTAGACTTGATATGTCCATGTTCAGTTCTTAGGCATAAATCATAGGGATTCATAAATTGAATCCCATGGAGGGTCTATACTCAGTATTAAAACAACTCCGTTTTGCATCCTGCTGTGCTCCCTGTTAGAAGGAAGTGCGGTTCTAAGACTCAGAGGCTATCATTCTTGGAGAGCAAATGTTTAGGTGTGGTTCAGAAGTGGCCAAGGTTGGCTAGAGTAATAGGTTCCAAGGTTTGGACCAATGACTCCTTACACATTGATCATAGCAAATCTGCTAATTTTGGAAGAACATTAATTTTTATTTTATTACCACATCCTTGTTAAGCCCTGTAGAGATGAGGAACACTTAAAGTGATATATTCTACCAACTGAATGAAGAGAAACTCAACTTTATATACAAAGCTTATTATCAGTTTTTTTTGGGGTAGATTGGGTAAATTCACCTAATCTGATGTTGCCACTTAGCTTTTCGAAACATGGAAAACTCGTAGCATTCTGTCTCAAATTCTACATGCAGAAAACCGTCTTAGACCACACTAACCTTATGCAACCCCCTAACGAATGTAGTTGAATGCTGTCCTCCATGGTAGCTCCTTACTCAAAGCAGCAACAGCCTCCTTCCACTGGGCTCGTGTTGACACAAGAGCTAGCGACACCCTCAGTAATGAGGCTGCTTTACTGCATGAAAGACATCTGTTTAAAGAAGCTGTCAGGCCTTCAGTCCTCTAGCAAAATCATATTTACTTTATTCATCTAAATAATGTGGCGTGCTCGCCTTCTGTAGGAAATTATCTTGTGCTGCTTCTCGTTGATTGAGTTTTATGAGACAGTATATGATTTTATGTGCACCCATATGCCACTCTGCTGAGAATGGAATGTCCTCTTGTTGAGTGGTTTCAATTGCTACATCCTTTTAGAGTTCTAGCATCATTGGATGCACCCAAAATATTCATTTCTCCCCCCCCACTTGCTTTATCATTGCCCAGTTATGCTCCCCTCCTAAATTGAAAGAAAAAAAATAAAAAAATGAATGTCCAGAATAACTTATTCTAGATTCCACTCCTGAGCCTTGCTTTCTGTTTGAATAATTATAGCAATTGGAGTCCACTGAAATAAGTTATTCATTAGTGACATAGACCTTTGTATGTGAATGTCCAGACATAAGTGAGTGGTAAGCACAGTGCATGTCCAGAGACGTCTCTTGTCCTCATTTTGTAAGTTCACTGTGAGGCAGGTGTGGTCATAACTGTGACTGTGAACTTGTGCTCACCACACTTACAAGACTGTACTATATCAAGAAGCACACTGAAAACCATTGCTGAAACACCTAACACCAGTCTGCTCCTGCGAACAAACCCCTACTGGGAGCAGTATAAAATAACTACCTGGCCTCTTCAAATCTGAGGAAGCAATAAAAGACAGACACTCTAAGGAACTCCTTGAGATAGGCAAAGAAAGAAAATCAGTAACTGTGCAGCGAGCGATCCTGGTCTGATCTTTAGTTCCAAGTTTTTCATTTTTTGCAACATATATTATTAAGACAATTGGCAACATATTGATGATGTCTATATATTTTGAAATATCAGTAATATTTTTCTCCTTTTATTTGGGGGAGTGGCAAGACAGGGTTTTACTATGCAACCAAAGACTTGCCTCAAAGTCATGACAATCTTCCTACCTCAACTTGCTGAATTACCACTAAGCCTGGCTTCAGTGATAAGACAGTATTATTATTGTTGTTGTTGTTATTATTATGTATCGCATTCTTATTTTAATGTGATACTTGTTCTTATATTTAAATTTTTAAATTCCTTCAAAAATGTGTGGACTGACTCAAAGCCAACACTCTGCTATTTCCCTCTATGAACATAAACTCACTTAAACTCCCTCTGCCACTGTGAGACTTTGCCCTCCTCTGCCATGGCAGAAAGTTTTGCTGTAGCACAAACTGATAATTGTCTGAACCTCACTTTTCTTAGCTATATAAGCCAGAGGTAAATTAGAAACCTGGCCCCCCTGGGATCTAAATAACACCCACACAAACCCCTACTACATCCCTGTAAAAGCCCTATGCTTTCTCCACTATTCACACAAACTCTGGGACAGATCGTTATTTCATTTCTGGATCCAGCTTCCATGCAAGCTTTCTGATCAGCAAATCACATCTCTGTCCAACATCCACAATCCACATTCTCCAGAATGGTGGCTTAACCATGAAACTTGGCCATCATCCTGGCTGTGCCTGCATAGCTAAACCTTCACCATGAATCCAAAGGCATTTTCCTGATGATACCAAGAGTTCAGACAGAATTAAAATATGCATCCCTGGAAAGTCATCAGAATGACTCCCATGGGAATTCCTGGGACATGGCATTGGAAAGGACTCTTGGAAAGGAGATGAGTGACTCCTCCAGTCCAGCCTCTCACCGCCTGGGCTCAGCATCTTTGTAGCTTTCGCATTTGCTCCTCCCCTGGCCTGCTGTACTCAGTTCTGCCCAGGCACAGCAGATCTTTTTCTTACCTAAGCCACTATGGCCTCCCAGACCCACGAACCATCCCAGGATTCTCCCAAACTGAAACCATTCTCCTTCCCAAGATAGCAGCTGAGGTGAGAAAAGTCCTTACTCTCTCAGTCTCTATGAAGTAAGACCTGGTACTGAGAAATAAGACCTGAAGTAAGTGGTGATGGACTCCACTTGCTTTTATTTTTCAAAATAAAGTTATTTTGTTGTACATACCAACTTTCTAAAGCACACAAATGGCGTGCAGGGAATAATATAGAGAGGTAAACTCAGGACAATTAAATCAGCTGAAATATTATACCTGACATCAATTTTCACTAGCAGGTGAATATTTAATATGCATCTTTTTACCTGGGTACCTTTCTTACACATGTCACTTTGTTTTCTCAGAAGAGTACCTTGTGTGTGTCGCTCTGTGTCGATGAGAAAGGCAGTAGAGCTTTCAAAGCTGGATAGTGTTCCAGCTCTCTCCTTCTAAAATGCAATAAACTTCTTTTTCTTTTCCTTCACCACCACTTCTATGCTTCCTGCTCTTCTGTCCCACTGAGACTGATGTTGATATCTTAATATATCATTTGTGCTGATATCATTGTTCAAAAATATAAAATTGGAAAGGTAGATGATCGAGATAGATAAATAGATAGATAGATAGATAGATAGATAGATAGATAGATTATAGCTAAGTAGGTAGATAAACTGTAGATAGTAGGTAGATAGATGATAGACATAAATGATTGGAGATAATAAATGATTAGTAGATAATAAGTGTTAATGATAGATATAAGGTAGATAGGGAGGGAGGGAGAGAGAGAGAGAGAGAGAGAGAGAGACAGAGAGAGAGAGAGAGAGAGAGGGGATATGACATAGATAGACAGTGTGTAGGTACTAGGTAGAACCATCACTAGTTCTTTCTCTCTTATTCCAAGGGTGCCATGGCTTGCCTTACCATTATGCACAATTAAAGAAAATCTAGGATGGTCTCTGGGAAAGGTTCAGGAAAATGAAAGTCCCATTGTTTTTTATATGCAAGCCCTCAAATATAATTGCCAAGCAGTTTGCAATCCTGGCTGTATTGTTTCATCTCCCAGTTTATTCCTGAAACATCTTGACAGTAGCTTCTAGAGGGCAAAGTTGTAAGAATATTCAGATGTAGAATGACTCCTGAGCGTCCCCAAACTAGACTCCCAGGGAAGGCCAACTGAGGTCCTCAAAGTTAGCAAGGTGGTCAAATGCAAGGAAGCAGTCCAGAGAAACAGCTTCTGATCAGAGGGGAGGCTTTCACTTGGGGAAGGATGGATCCCAGAATCTATGGCTACATTACTTCTAAGTGGATGCACAGAAACACAGCACCTGGGGTGGCAGCCATGAATACAGCCTATCTGCAGCACCAACACATCGTCTAATCCAGGGAACCAGAGCCTCAAAGAAGGCAGGCACAAGCTGCATCAGAAAGCCATGCCTCTTAATCTGGACTTCCCTGGTGCTGGGAGAAGCAAGTGTGTGGGTTCAAATAAGTGCTTCAGCTTGGAGTCATACAGAAGTGGGAAATGAAGCATGAGGGGACAGAGAGAGGCATTGGGAAGTCTTGCTGGGATCCATAAAATTTTGCAACATACTGAGAATTTTCAGCTCTCTGCAAGTCTGAGTGAGCAGCGTTAGGATCCTGGTACCCAGCCTGAGTCTGCAAGCTGACAATTGGCTTTGAATCCTTGGCCCGCTCATTTTCTCTTTCCATGAGGAGCCATGCACATTTTGCCTTAACAGAATAGTGATAGCACCAAAACCAATGTATGTACATGCACGTGAGCGAGTATGTGTGAGAATGAATGTATATATGTGTGTGCATGTATATGCACATATATGTACATGTGAGTTGTGAGAGTGTGTGTGCACATGTGAGAATATGTGTGTGTTTCTAGGGAAAACATGTATAAAGTGCTTTAAATATGAGATTTTTACTGGGGCACTCAATTGAGTATTTGGGGACCTATCGCTGTTTTTAATGTCTCAACTATTTGTAATACTAGAATTATCCTTAGAAATGAAGGAATGCATCTATCAGCATCACATCACTGAGATGTATGAAGAAAAGTGTCTTCCCCTACTGGGAGGCACACACAGCCTCTCTCTTCCCCTCCCGATGGGGCTCCTGCTTGCACAGTGTTCTCAAACAGCTGACTGTGTCGGAGGACAGTATGATCTGGAGTCTGCACTCCAAAGATAAGAAGCAAAGTAACCAATGTGCAGATTACTATTCCATTAATCTGTGATTGGCCAACGTATCTGTTTATACGTTGCCCAAGAGGAAGCTCATTAGTTTCTGAGTTCAGCCTTGTCAGACCAATTAGCGCCATTTGCTTCCAGAGCCCAGAGAGCTCATAAAAGAAGTCACCATCATGGCTCCCAAGGGCCCAAGGGTGGGGATGTCATTTACAGTGTGGCTACACGTTGAGTTCCACTCACTTTGCCATGAATACCAGTCCATATTTACAAAGACGGGTGGAACACAGAATTAGGAATAATGTTGAGGGAACTCTTGGAAGTTCTGAGCCTTCACCCTCCCAGTGGCTGGGATTTTGTTCTTTTGTGCTTCTGTACAGATGCATCCATCCATTCATGAATCTCTGTGTGTGTGTGTGTATGTGTGTGTGTTATACATATGAGTGCACACCTATCACCGTATGTGTGGGACTGTAACTCCAGTGTCTTCCTCTATTGCTCTCCAGCTGATATTTTGAGGCAGGGTCTCTCACTGACTCTGTTGCTCACTGGTTCAGCTAGGCTGTCTGATGGGCAAGCCCTGGAGTTTCTGCTTTCTTCCCCACCCAGCCCCCTCCCCCTGCAGTACTGGAGTTACAAGCACACATCACTGCTTTTGGTTTTTGTGTAGATGCTGTGGACCCCAGCTCATGATCACATGCTTACACAGCAAGCATTCCATGCAACTGGGCTATCTCCCCAGCCCCTAATGTCTGCTCTTATGAAATGAAGCAACTGGACCAAGCCAAAGGGTATAACTCAGTTAGCTCTGACAACACAGTTAAGGAAAGCTATCTCAGTACATGACAGTCAGAAGCGGTAGGGCCTGTGACCCTCCCCCAAGACATTCACAATTAAATATTAAAACACATTACATTTAACTTACAATTTAGAAATGATTTTAGACTTTTAAATGTTGCTCCAACATGGGTGTACCCATGTTCATGGCTGTGCTTTTTACAACAGGCAATATAAGAAGCAACCCAAGTGCCATCAATGCTTGAATGAAAAACAAAATGTAGAATGTAAGCACACAGAGTGAGTTATTGCTTCTTGTTAAAAGGGAAGAGACCCTGACACATTCTCAGCACATAAGAGCCTGGAGGACATTCTGTTTAAGTGAAATAAGGCAAGCATGAAAGGTCAAGTGTTGCATGATTCCCCTGACAAGAGATATCACAGAGACAGAAAGGGAAAAGTTGCAAGCCTAGGAGAAGGGAGGATGTTTAATGGGTTGTCATAACTTCTTTCTTTGATGCTGTGTTAAAATACTTAAGAAAAGCAACTGAGAAAGGAAAAGATTTTTACTGACCCCTGCATCAGGGCAGGGGAGTTGTGGGGCAGTAGGAGTTTGAGACAGCCGGTCACATCACGTTGTTGTAGAAAGGAGCATCAAGTGATGAATGCATGATATTTTCCACTTTTCCTTGGTTTTATACACTATGGGATCCTCACAACAGAGAATAGCTCCACCCAGAGTCAAGTCAGTCTTCTCAGATCACCTAAGGATAGCAAGGCCATTTCACACAGGTGTGCCTGGAGGCCCATCTCCAGTTGATCCTGATTCTACCTCATTGATAAATGATATTGATCATCACACAGTTATAAGTTGGTTTTGATGTTTTAGTTCATATTTGGTGCGGGGGTGGGGAGATGGTGGAGGGCAGTTTTTCCTCTGAGTGTGTGTGTTCATGCAGTGGTTATCTAACCCAAAGCCCCACACAGGTCAAGTGATCTGCCACTGAGCTCACCTTCAGCTTTGTTTTCTTGTTCGTTTCAGTAGGGACTCACAGTATAGCCCAGGTTGGCCTGACCACTACGGCTCCAGTCTCTCCGACTGCTGGGAACATTAGGCCGGTGCCTTAATTTTTTAATTTCACATACTAGCCCCAGTTCTCCCTCTATCCCCTTCTCCACTCCCCTCCTTCCCCCATCTCACTCTGCATCCACTCCTCAGAGGAGGTAAAACCTCCCTTGGGGAGTCAACAAAGTCTTATATACCAAGTTGAGGCAGAACCAAGCCCCTCTCCCCTGTATCAAGACTAGTCAAGGAACCCCCCCATAGGGGATGAGCTCCAAAAAGCCAGTACATGAACTCAGGATAAGTCCTGGTGCCACTGTTAGCCCCACCCCCAACAGATCAATTGACTTAGAGTTTTATTTGGAAGTGGTGAACTGGTTTTGTGATGGCAGTAGTTTCTGTCCTGCCCAGTCCCACAGCCATTCAGTCCCAAAGAAACACACAGAGGTCTACATTAATCACAAACTGGTTTGCCTATTAGCTCAGATTTCTTATTAACTCATATATCTTACATTAACCCATAATTCTTATCTGTGTTAGCCATGTGGCTTGATACCTTTTATCAGTGAGGCATTCTCATCTTGCTTCCTCTGTGTCTGGGTGATGACTGCAGACTAAACCTTTCCTCTTCCCAGAATTCTCCTATTCTGGTTGCCCTGGCTATACTTCCTGCCTGGCTACTGGCCAATCATCATTTTATTAAAGTAATACAAGTGATAAATCTTTACAAGGAATAGGACCATTGTCCCACAGCAGTTCTGACAATGGGAGGTTGACAAAGGGTACACAATGAGATGTATTTAGCAGCACTAGGCTACATATGTTAAAGTGGTTGAAATGGAAATTTTCATGCTGCATATGTTTACCAGAACTCTTTTCAAAAGACAAGTAATAAACAATAGCATGGAGAATTTATTCCATTATTCCTGCCTTTAATCCAGCCCTCCCCAAGATGATGTCTTACATAATCATAGTACAATTAGTAAAAGCAGCAAGGAAGCATTGATTCTAGTCATTAAGACCTTTACAAAATTTTCCAGTGACCTCACAAATGTCTTTCTCTCTGGTGCAGGCTCTAACCTAGAATTTGTAATATGCTTATTTAACTGTCTTCCTTGTCTCCTCTAGTTTTGAAAAGTTCTTGGTCTTTCACGAACATGACTTCAAGGACCCTTAGCCAGTTACGGGTTTGTCTGGCCTTTCCATCTGATAGAATACACATTATGTATTTGTCACCAGAGGTTTATGCAGTGCAGAGTGTGTCCTTCCTGTGGTCACCTCAGCACTTGCCTAAGGCATCTCATCATGGGGAAATTCACTCAGTTCACTTGGTCAGTACCTTCTAGGTCCCTTTGATTTGCCTGCTGTTGTATTTTTTCTTATTAACTTTGTCATCCACTGATAACACTCTACTAGACACACTTCCTAAATGATGAGATTCCACTTTGACCACCACCTCCACAAGTCCACTGTAAGGAAAATTTCCTTTTGCCTCCACTCAAATTTACTTTCTAAAACTCAGTGAACAAAGCCAAAATAAAAATAAAATATATTTTTCCAAAACTCACTGCTACTTAACCCCAAGTTCTTCTCTAGTGTTAAAATTCTGAGATTTATAGTACCCTACTTAATAGGAAATAAAAATCTACGTCTGGGCCAACCAGCAGAGGTCAGAGTCATAAGATTCTGGGTAGCCAGAGGCATTACGGCAATGCTTTCTTTCCCTTGGTTCATGTTTTAAACTCAAATTTTAACATTACCCCAAGCACATGAATAGGGTTAAGTAGAAAATGTATTCAAGAACCATTGAGCCTGGAAAATGCACATGAAATATTTATGTTAAATATGCCCTAGAGAATCTGGTTTTTAATGAACAGGAGCTAAATTACAAAAGCTACAGTGTTCTAAAGACTTTCTCTTGCATGCCAGTCCCCTGGCAGACTTGGCTGTGCTCTTGAAGGCCACCCTATAGCCACAGACCTGATCCTAGCTCTCTCCTCCCAAGCCAAGAATGTGCCAACACAGCTCCTATCTGAGCTGCTGAGACTGATGTCATAAGTGGACAGATAACTAATCTTATTACAGACTTCCTAGTTGCCCTAAAAGCTGAGGAAATAAGGCATTTTTTTTTCATTTAGCTATTTCTTTTCTGCTATCTACTGCTAAGGGGGAGGGGGGGAATCCTTAAATGTAGCAGTATAAAACAATAACTATTTCATTATAGCCACATTTGAGGATTAGAAATTCAGGCAATTGAGAAAAGAAACTGTAATGGCAAAATAAGTATATGAAAATACTCAAACATTTAGAACAGAGAAACCCAAATAAGGTGGTATATTTTTCTATTAAGTTGGCAAATATTTAAACACCAATCAATAGCTACCAAATTCATGTTGTTGAGACTTCAGAAAAATGGATATTTGCATCCTTCCTCTGGTTTTGGTCGATTTTGGAATGTACACCCTTAGAGGAGACTTGTAGAACATACTGTTCCTTATCTCACTGAGCAATCTGGGATATAAGAAAATCTCATCTAATACAGTGACCATTGTCTGATATTGTAACAAAATAACCAGCATAACCAACTTATGAAGAGAAAAGAGATTTAGGGGCTCCCAGTTTGGGAGGCTTTGTTTTGGGGTCTTTGACAAGGTAGCATATTAAAGCTGCTCACGTCATCACTAAGAAGTAAAAGAAAAAAAGAGGAAGCTCCTTTCATGGCATGGACCAATGACCTGAAGACCTCTCAGTAAGCCCTACCTCTTACAGCTGTCCACCATCCCGCAACAGTGAAAAGTGAGAACCAAAATGTTGACTCAAAGGCTTCTGGAAGACATTGTAGATCTCAACTATGGCACTAGCATCCTCTCAGATCCCCTTTATTTCTGTAAACTGTAGAGAAGTCCCTTCTTTCATTGCCAGTCTTATTTGAGAATTTTCTCTTATTTTTGTTCTTAACAATAATTTCATTTTTATCATTTTTGTTATGTATTTTAAAGATTAATTTTTTGTTGAACTTTATATCTTTTCTATATTCTGTTTTATTTATTTTAAATTAAATATTTTAGTTTTGTTATTCTTGGGATTAGGGTGGAGCAGGATTTTACTGTAACTTGGAACTCATGATCCTCCTGCCTCAATCTCCCTCTTGCTGGGATTACATTTCTGTGACCATTTGAACTCAACTTGCTTTTTCAAGTTTCATGGAATGTAACATTAGGCTGCTGATTCTGGATCTTTCTTTTTGTCCCTTTTCTTCTCTCCCTCCTCCTTGTCATCGTCCTCTTTCTCCGCCTCTTCCTACTCCCCCATCCTCCTCTTCACCCTCCTCCTTGTGTCCCAGAGACTGAGACTGATCTCAGGGCCTTAAGGGTACTAAGAAACCATGCTACCACTGAGCTACATCTCCTAATAGACATTTTATAGCTACGAATATTCCTCTAAGCATTATTTTGCCTAAATTCTTAGTTTTAGTATTCTTGTATTTGTTTTGTTTAACTCAAAATATTTTCTAATGACTCTTGTAATTTTCTTTCAGTTATTAATAATTTAGTAATATATTTGTAATTTTTGTGTATTCCTGAATTGTGTGATTTTCTTTGTTCACTTAATGTCATTATAAAGTGTGATCAGAAAGCATATTCTGTGTTTTCACTCTTTCTAAATTTATTGACACCCATTCAGCAACCTAGCATATGGTCTTTCCTGGAGAATATTTCATATGTACTTGAGAAGATGTATTTTCTTCTACTTCTAGACAAGTATTTTGTGCATCTGTTAAGCCTTCTTGGTTTATAGTTTTGTCCATGTCTTCAGTATACTCTTTGATCTCAGCCTACCATTTCAGTCCTAATGCAAGTAAGTCTTTCTGTGTTCATCACCTCTCTGTCACTATAACAAAATATCGGAGATAGTTATCCTGTAGAAAGAAAGGACATATTTTGACTTATATTTTTAGAGGTTCTGATTTGTCATGAATTGTCCCCATACCATGGTATAGAGGGTGACAGAGAAAATCTACTTACATCACAAGCTACGAAAAAGAAGAAGAAAGGGCCCTTCAATGAATAAAATACCATCACTGGGACCCTCCTCCTGAAGATTCCACTACCTTAAAACAGCACTGCCCTGGAAATGAAGTCTTCTTAAGCACATAGGCCTATAGCAGACATGCAAATCCAAACAGAACCAACAGTGACAGACCAATAACTTCATTTCTTCCTGCAATTCTACTGGGTTTTGTTTCATCTTTAGAGACTTTGTTAATAAGTAAATTTCATATTTTTATAGTTTCATGCTGTCTCATGGATTTATTTTTATCCTCATAAAATGTTATTCCTTGTTTCTATCAATAAATTTTGCCTTAAAATTGGTTTATTTTGATACTTATGGAACAACACCTATTATTTTACTATTGCTTAGATAACTTATTTTTCATAGTCTTTAATTTTTCAACCCATCTGTGTATTTGGATCTAAAATATGCTTCTGGTACAATCACAAGCTGCATGTTTTTCTTATCAATTCTCTCAATTTAGCTTTTGATTGAAATTTTGAAACTTTTTACTAACAATGATAAGATTTACATATGTAGTTTTTCTATTTCTCATCTACATGTGTATATATTCAGTTTTGCATCACTAATTAAATACTTGAAACCAACTACTTAGAAAGTTAAAAGTTTGCTTTAAGAAACACTATGCAGAAAATCCGGAAGTGAGATTGACACCACTGCCTGTGTTTAGGTTGATGCTCTGGGCCTTATTGTTGCTATATTGATTTATTTGCTTTTTCATTTGGTGTATTTCCTAGACTAATTCTCTGAACTCTGACTTTTTGAGTGCTCTTCTGATCTCTCCTTGCTTAGCCTGGTAGTCAGCCAAATATTGGACTGACATTTTCTTATAGATAGTGACAGGGTTTATATCTGTACCCCATTTTTAATTGGATTATTTGGTTTTTATGTCTAATTTCTTGAGTTCTTTATATATTTTGTACATCAGTCCTTTGATGTGGGGTTGGTGAAAATCTTTTCCCATTCAGTAGGATGCCTTTCTGTCTTATTGACTGTGTCTTTTGCTTTACAGAAGCTTCTCAGTTTCAGGAAGTCCCATTTATTTATTGTTGCCCTCAGTGTCTATGCTACTAGCGCTATATTTAGGAAGTGATCTCCTGTGCCCATGCATTGAAGACTACTTTCCATTTTCTCTTCTATCAGGTTCAGTGTGGTCAGATTTATATTGCAGTCTTTAATCCATTTGGACTTGAGTTTTATGCGTGGGGATAGATATGGATCTATTTGCATTCTTCTACATGTTGACATCCAGTTATGCCAGCACCATTTGTTGAAGATGCTTTTTTTCCCATTGTATAATTTTAGCTTCTTTGTTAAAAATCAGGTGTTTGTAGGTGTGTGAATTGATATCCGGGTCTTCGATTCAATTTCATTGGTTAACCTATCTGTTTTTATGCCAATACCAAGTTGTTTTCATTACTGTAGCTCTATAATAGAGCTTGATGTCAGGGATGGTGGTGCCTCTGGAAGTTCTTTGATTGTTCAGGATTGTTTTGGCTATCCTGGGTTTTTGATTTTTCCATAGGAAGTTGAGTATTGTTCTTTTGAAGTCTATGAAGAATTGTGTTGGGATTTGATGGGGGATTACATTAAATCTGTAGATTGCTTTTGGAAGGACTGCCATTTTTATTGTGTTGATCCTACCTATCCAAGAGTAAGGGAGAATTAACAGAAGAATATCAAATGGCCAAAGACACTTAAGGAAATATTCAACATCCTTAGCCACCAGGGAAACGCAAATCAAAATGACTCTGAGATACCATCTTATACCAGTCAAAATGGCTGAGAACAAAAATATCAATGAGAACTTATATTGGAGAGGATGCAGAGTAAGGGGACACTCCTCCATTGCTGGTGGAATTTAAATTTGTGCAACCACTTTGGAAATCAATATGGTAATTTCTCAGAAAAATGGGAATCAACCTACTTCAAGGATGTGAAGTGTTCAGTTATGTTCATAGCGGCATTATTTGTAATAGCCAGAACCTGGAAAAACATAAGTGTCCTTCAACCAAAAATTGGATAAAGAAAATGTGGTACATTTACTCAAGGGTAAAAATTAATGACTTCTTGAAATTTGTATGCAAGTGCGTGGAACTAGGAAAAAAAAAAAAAACATCCTAAGCAAGGTAACCCAGATTCAGAAAGATGAGCATGGTATTTACTCACTCATAAGTGGATACTGGATGTAAAGCAAAGGATAACAAACCTACAGTTCATGACTCCAGAGAAGCTAAGTAACAAGGGGAACCCTGAGAGAAACATACATAGATCCCCCTGTGGACGGGAAGTAGACAAGATCTCCTGAGAAAACTGGGAGAATGGGGGTGAAATAAGAAGAGAGGTAGAAAGGGGACAAGGAGGAGAGAAGCGGAGGTGGGAGAACAACTTGAGGGAATGGGATGACAGAAACGGGGGCAGAACAGAGATGAGAGCAAGGAAAGAGATAGCTTGATAGACGGCGCCATTATGGGGCTAGCTAGAAACCTGGCACCAGAGAAATTCCCAGGAATCCACAAGGATGACCCCAGCTAAGACCCTAAGCAACAGTGGAGAGGATGCCTGAGCTGGCCTTGTCCTCTAGCCAGACTGATGACTATCTTAAATGTCACCATAGAACCTTTATCCAGCAACTGATAAAAGCAGGGGCAGGGAATTACAGTGGAGCACTGGACTGAGCTCCCCAAGTCCAGTAAAGAGTGAGAGGAGTGAGAATGTGAGCAAAGAGGTCAAGACCATGATGGGGACACCCACAGAAACAGCTGGCCTGAGCTAGTAGGAGCTCACTGACACCAGGCTGATAGTGCAGGAGCCAGCATAGCACCAAACTAGGCCTTCTGAATGTGGGTGGCTGGGGCAGACTATGGGGCCACTGGCAATGAGATCAAAATTTATCCCTACTGCTTGAACTGGCTTTTTGGAACCCATTCTCTTTGGAGGGATACCTTTCTCAGCCTAGATATAGGGGGAGGGCCTTGGTTCTGCCTCAAAACAATGTGCTAGACTTCGTTGACTTCCCTTAGGAAGCCTTACCCTCTCTCTCTCTCTGAGGAGTGGATGGGGAGTGTGGTAGAGGGGGGAAATGGAGGGAACAGGAGGAGGGAAGGGAGTAGGAGCTGAGATTGGTATGTAAAATGAGAAAAGATAGTTTTTAAAAATAAAATAAAAAAAGATAGTGACTGTGTAAGGGTTTCTTATCTTTGCTGGCAGGCTTATGCTTGGGCAGAAGTTTGCAAGTCTGTTTTGACCTTCAGCTTCTATTTCCATAGAGTTTCAAGATCAGTCAGAAGTGAACATTTGAGATCTTTTTAGGTATTTTTTGGTTACTCGAACAGTTCTCTCGTATGTGTCACCTTCTAAGTCTCTACAAGCATTGTGACTGGCAAAACCTCTGTGAATATGTCTCTCTCCATATTTTTCTTTGCAGTTTTCGGGCCAGTTATTCATTGACCACAGTTCCTAGTTTAAGAAGCTGTGGTGTTAGGTAATTGCCACAAACTACCTGCAACAAATGCTCCAAATATAAAACCTTTCTCAGCGAACAATGTTGGAGTCATATAACAAACTTTAGCTCTATAAATAGGACTTTCTGGATATCTTCCTGTTATCTGGGAATGGGGCTTCTTGAATGACTCCAATCTTGGGCACATCCCCTGTGTCTGTTAAGTTGCTATTTTACACACATACTATGGTGGCTGAGATGACTTTGAAGCCATCTGCTTTCAAAGAAACCATAGAATTTGGCATCAGTGGGCAAACGGGACATGTTATAAACCCCACAAGTCTTTGGTTATTATTGGCAGAGTACTGTCTTGCTTGATTAAATGTTCCTCGGGAGGCTTCAAGTTTCCTGTTAATTTTCCGAACTCTGAAATGGTTGCTTGGCAATTGTTTCCAGTGCTTCTGTGAAAGTGATTCTTGAAGCTCCTCAACTCATCATTCTTGAAGATCTCGCTGTCCCCAAACACAGCAGTGTCTTCAATTATTAAACAAGAAAGAGAGGAATAAATGTCTAAGAATACATCAGCAATGGAAAGTCTAAATACATCATGGTATCTCTTGTGTCATAGCAACAGCTACTAACAGAGAGGTAAAAGTAGAGTGTGTAATAACATGTGAGGGGTAGATGAAAAACTATTTTATATAATAATGCCTAATAGTTACTATATATGTGAGCAAAATTAACTCATATATTTAAGAAAATAATAGTTTTCTCCTGACAGTGGATTGACTTAGAAAAGAAAAGGAAAAAGATTGCCCATTGTGTCCATTAAGCCAAATACTACTAATAAAGAAAAGGTGATTTAAAAAAATCCAGTTCTTTTGTCTATTCTATTTGTGTTTTCCTTAGTTTTCTAAATCTACTATATTCTCCTTTTATAATGATGATAGTTAATTAAGAAATATTTGTGCCACACTGAGTCCCTACTTGATGTGAAAGTTCTCAAGAAGCCTCAATTAATTTTGAAAAGCTTCTTTCAAAGCATTCACCTCCTCTTCCCTTTCCTTCTAAGCACTTGGTTGGAACACACACCTATAGTTTACCATCAAATGTTTTGAATGGTGGAACACTTACATTCAGGAACCCCTTTAAAAATCTCATGCAAACCATGTGTCTTCTCTCCAATAAAAATGGACATACGCCCATTATTTTCTTAATTGTGAAGCATTTGGTTAAATTAACTGTTCAGAATAAGTACTACAAGCAACTTATTTTCATCACTATGAAGGCATGTGAAAGAGTAACAGAGATTTGGAAACCTTGGAGATACATATATGCAAAGGAGAAAGAGAGAGAGGGTCCTAGAAGGAGGTAACTTGCCCAAGAACCTCCTGTTAAATGATAACAAACATGGGAAACATTCAGGAGTTCAAGCTTTTCTCTCAGGGCTCTTCCCTCAAGTTGCCTGGGGCCATAGACCAAATGGCAGTGCATGCTAGAGCTTCTGTAACTCGTAGAGTAAGCAAGCTCTCCTTGCTGTGGCTTCTTCTCTGGTCTTGGCACTCACACTTGATTCCAGGTGCCCTTGGAATGTAGGAAAGCAGTGTGGAGGCTGGCCTGGCAGCCAGCAGGCACTTGTCCGATTTAAGGGACCACACTGTTCCCAACCAGATGAGAGGTACCAAAGAGACACAGGGAAACCCCAAGAGAGAGTAGGTAATTGGTATGTAAGAGTACTTAGTCACAGCACAGCCCTGGGGCATCTGGGTACTATGTGCTGTATAAGCACTTTCTGGAAGAAGAGGTTGGAGAATTTAGTGTGTGTGAGAGTGTAAAGATGGGATGTAAAAAGCTACAACTTGGGAGAATAAAAAAAGCATTTGAAAAAAGAGGAAGAAATAGGTACCAGATATGCAGTAAGGAAAGCAAGAGCATGGAGGTTTGGAGTCTAACAAGAGATCTGAGCTGTGTCCTCACACAGTTCCTGCTTTGTGTACATATCCTGGTGCCAGTCCAGAAACTAACTACCCTCCTGTCTGCTTGGCTTTCCACAGCTCCCCTTTGCAGAAGGCCTGTATCACTTTTATCACAATGGCCTTGCAAAGGCCAAAAGAAGACGCAGCCTACACCACAAGCAGCAGCTGGAGAGAGACCCCAGGGTGAGTTTTGCCCAAAAACCTGCGTCTTGACCTCTACCGGCTCACCAGAACTCACCTGGTGGATACAGGGATACTGAGGGCAGGCAGGGGATGTTGAAATGCTGGAGTTTTGTCTGTTTTGATAGAAGCAATGGATCGTTGGAAGACACCATGGATTCGCTGCTCCTGTTTAGTGCACAATAAATAACCCTAGGTTATTCCTAAAGATAGGAATGGGGAAGGCACTCAGGTGCTTCGTTCCCTTTTCTTCTTATTTTCTTATTATTACATGGAGATTGCAGATTTGCCTAGAATCATGTTTTGGCCTGTGGTGATGGAAAGACACACAGTGGTTTACTGAGTTGCTTATGGAAGGTTTCTGGTGGCAAATTCATGCTTTGAAAAGGTTTCTGTGTTTCCTATTATGAAAAGAACAGTATGCAGACCAGTAGATGACGCTCAGCTCTCCACAGGCCCTAGGTGTCTCAGCATCCATGCATGGCTGTGGCTGAAGACCTCAGTCGGCTTTCTTCCCTTGTATCTTCTTCTACTGGCCTATCTGATCCTCACTCCTCATCATCTTTTTTGTTTAATTTAGTAATATTTTAATTAAAATATAGTTATAAAAATTTCCCCTTCCCTTTCCTGCCTTTAGTCTGTTCCTTCCCCTTTGCTCCTTCTCAAATTTCATAACCTCTTTTTTATTGCTATATTTTTATAAAAAACTTAAATATAAATACAACCTGGTGAGTGAGTCCACTTAGTGTCTCACATATAAATTATATATATAATTTTATGAATGACCACTTGGTATTGGATAACCCACTATGAATTTCTGGGGGAAATTTGTTCTCTCTCCTTCAGTAGTCCTAAGTTGCCTGTAGGTCTATGTCTAGATGTTCAACACCATGAACCTCCTCCATGTTTGGATGTCTATTGGTGCTGTCTTTGTTCAGGTCTTGCTTAGGCAACCATATTGTTAAGATTTCATGGGTATATCTTCCATGGAATTTCTAGGAGATACAGTCTCACAGAAGACTCCCTGGTCCTTTGACTCATATAATCTTCCTGCCCCCTTCTTTCCTGATGTTCTCTGAGTCTTGAGTTCAGGGATTGTACAGCAGGTGTGTCCACCCCGTGATCAGTCATTCTCTGCTTTATGACAGTTATGAATCTCCATCTGCTACAAGGAGAACTCAGCTGTCTTTTTAATGTTTACGATCTCCATCTTTTACCTCTGATTTTTATTTCACTCTTGGACTCCAGATCTTATTTTCAACTCCCTCAGAATGGTAAAGTTGTTTTCCCAACCACATGTAAGATCTTAGCCAAGAGGAGTTCTCTCCAGTGTTCGTACTTCTTCTCTTCAGAACAGGAACTTTAGCCATCATGGCCTTCTTCCTCCTCGAATCTCCAACTACCTCATGTACCTACACTCAGCCCATTGGAGATATCCTAGTTTCTCTTAGGCGAGTTCTTAAAGGGAGTGTACCACTAAGGTCAAGTTTCAGTCTCTGCTTTGAAGGCAGTGCAACCTCTTTCTTATGACTCTTGAGGCATCTACAGTAAGTGGGTTAGATGTTTGAGTTAGGGATTGGCAAAGACCCCTCTTTAGTAAGTAGAGCTGGGAATTTATTCTTCTGAAACTGATCAACATTTCATCAGTTTTAATTGGGGCTTTAATTAGAAAGTAAAGGCTCCCAAGCAAGTCACCAGATAATAGGCCACAGGTAATTTTGTTTTACTCCTTAACACAGGTCTTTCCATGTGGCCTGAGGGAAATTTTGATTCGGAGAAGCCATTTTATCATTCATTGCCTTTGCAATAATAACCAAGTGTCTAATGCCGAGTCTGTTGTGTACCTCACCACCATGACTCAAGGGAAGAGCTCTCTTTCATAGCCTTGTCCTTGGCTTTAGTAACTAACAGCCCAGGGACACCTTTGGGCATGTTGGAAGAAATCTTATTAATACCATTTTTTAATCCAATGTGAGTACCACTGGGCAAAGATCACCCAGATACATTATGAAACAGGTTTTCCCTCATGTCAACTATGCCCGATCTTGCCTATGATGGCCAATCAGTTTCCTTTCACTTATATAATGATACAGAAGCCCTGTTAGTTTCTCTCCTTCAGTAGTTCAAAGGCATTGCCTCCTACGTACTCAAAAACACATAAAAGGAATGAGGCCAAAACAGAAAGAGGCTTTTAAGTCCAGGCTGGAAAGCAGAACTGAAGGGCAAGATGTCTGCAAGGCCATTGTTTGGATCAGGGAGATTATGTGAGGCCACTAAGCTGAGATTATTTCATTTGAAATGTTCTCTAGCATGGTGATTCTTGGTGTCATGTGATGTTTACAAGAGGGAAGATAATGAGATGGGTTGATAATACAGAAGGAGTTCACATCTTGATAATACTATTTATTTTTCTTTCTTTTTAAAACATTACCCGTAATCACTAGCAGGGGCATCTGCTCCCTTTCATCATGCATTTTAAGTGTCCTAGAAGCCAACTACTGGCACCTAGTAGAAGTAAACATCTACCCTACCCATAAAAGCCCACAGAAGCCATCAGGGAAACTAGTCAAGATTAAATAACCTGAATGCTGTCAATCATGAATCCATTTTAGGAAAATAAATAGAGCATGAAGTTCTTATAAATCTTTAATGTAAAAAAAAGTTCGTCTTTGTTTTTTTGAAAAACAAAAGTCTTCTTATAACTGCTTCATTTCAAAACATTACATTAAGGCTCAGATCTTTTCTGTGTGATGTTCTTATGGTCACACAATGTTAGACATCTGCAGAGGTCAGGATTGTCGGACACTATTCTTAAACAAAAATCATCAGTGAGCATTGCAAAAGCCGCAATGTGAAAATGCATGCTGAGGCTTTATAAACCTTAAACAAAACTGTGTGCATGTATAGTTTGGGAGTAATGCAAGGACGTGTGGCTTGGGGTATGCCAGCTTCAGAATTTGTGCGAGCTAGTTTTATACCAGCTGACGCAAGCTAAAGTCATCAGAGAGAAGGGAACCTCAACTGATAATATGTCTCCATAAGATGGGGCTGCCTCAGCTCCTGCCTCCAGGTTCCTTCCCAGTTTGATTTGTTTTCCTGACTTCACTGGAAGTTCCAGTGAAATAAACCCTTTGCTCCCTGAGTTGTTTTGGTCATGGTGTTTTATCCAGCAATAATAACCCTAACTAAGACAGGGTTACTAAGCATACACAGGCAGATTGTGGAGTCCAGTTCCATTCAGACCACCACACCTCAGCTCAAATTCAAGCACATTTCCTGTTATGAAATGCTGTGTTTGGCTATACACAAAATTTTCTTCTCATACAGAAATACAATGGTTTAATGATGGAAATCAAAGACTTTCAGTATTTTCCTACCAGCATTCCTCAGCATGTATCAAATTAGTATAGCATTAGATTGCATTGTATTATAATGTTTGATTTCAAAAATTGCCATTTGAGCTGATGACTTGAGTTTCAAAAAAATTATTGAATGAATTTTGGCTGAGGCAGAATTTCCAACAATTTCTCTAATAGACTGAAACACTATTTTGTACTACGTGTTTATGAAAAGAGGCCAATTAAAAAAATAAAAGCATCTATCAACTCTGAGAAACATTTAAAATGCTTAATCAAATATTTAGCCAAGATTTGATACTGTAAGTAGAAACAAATATATCCAAGAATGCAAATATCCATGCTCAATATGCAAATTTGCCCTCATGTTTACTAAATGCTAAAATTATAGGTGTACCAGAAAAACTATCTTAAAATAAATGTCTTTATGATTTGTTATCATTAAGTGTTTGGTTTGTGTAGCTATTTTATGTTTCTTGATACTCAGACTTGTGTAAAAAGAAATCTTGAATACAAAATGGTCATGAGTTGAAAAAGTTAAGAAGTCCCATCCTATACCAACCAATTCCATCTGTGCATATCACCTCAGCTCCATCCTTCACAGCCCCTTTACTCCCTGTCTGTGACCTGTAAACGGTAGCATAAAGCCCAAGGGACTGCAAGCAAGCAAAAGATGGGCGGAGTTACTATGAGCTCTTGGGGCTGCATTCATCTAGGCAGCTGTTTGGCCTAAGAAGCCAGGATCCATTACCATACCCAAAAGTACATGAGAAGGACAAGCAGCTGATAGGATAAAGATGGATGAGTGCAGCAGGTTTCTCTCTGTGCTTGGTTTGTATGTAGAATAAAAATTTCAACAATGCCTCTCCACTTAACGTGAGTGAAAACTAGATAAAAATGCTAGGAAGGGGCTCTAACATGCCACCTTTAATACACCATTAGTATGCAAACATGTATATAACTTCAAAATTATTCTCTCTTCCAGTTTTTTCCTCTGTCAAATTATTGGCATATTATTGAGTATCATGACTAAACCTTGTGTGTTGGTTGTCTCTTCGATGTCTTTATGTAATGTGTATCTGAATATACAGTAGACCTTCCATAAGTAATGGCTGAAGAAATGAATGATAATCAACTTCGTTTTAAATCATAAAAATCCTTCCCTACTTATTTTTTATCATTATTCTAAAATATATATCTAGGTAACAGAAGTATAGTCCTCTACCTAGTGAGTCTTTTGATGCATTCATAATCAGGGGTAAAGGAGGACAGTTGTTATTTCATTTCTTCCAAGCTTACCCCTAACAACTCACATGATGAACCATTTTTATTTTCTAAAATATTGTATAGTGTATTCCTAAGCATATTGATAATCATGGCACAACCATGGACATGCGCATATGGGAAGTTTAGGTAGTGAACGGGATTTGAAGATGTGATAAATCAAACTCTGAGATGAAACAATGAAAATGCATTTTCAATACCTTGTTCAAAAAAAAAAAACTAATGAACTGTTCTCTGCCATTTTCAAACCTTCCTGAGATTTGTCTAACTTCTTTAGAGCAGCGTCAGTAAATCTCAAAGTCAAACCTAATTGTGGTCCCCAGTTAATGTGTCAAAGTCGCATAAATTCTGCAAGACCTTGAACTATTGGAGAATCGATTTCTTTAAGATGATGCTTATTTCACAGATCTAGCTTGTACATAGATTTTTAAAGAAAAATATAACTGAAATGCATGGGGAACTCACGCTCCTTTATGAGCAAAAGACACTTCATCGAATGGAAGCCAAGTGGTTTGATAAAGAAATAATCTGTGCTTTATTTATTGAAAGAAGTTATTTTTGGCTTAAGATTACAATGTTCATTTTATTTTCTAAGCAATCTACTAGATCATACTATTATTCACCAAAACTCATTTTTAGACCTGTTTCAGTTTCATACTTCAAAAACTTCTAGAAAGGACTAGAAATGGAGCACAGCATTAGAACATTTAGCCCAATATATGAAGCCTTGGACCGGATCTTCAGAAAAGGAGAGAGAAAAAAAGAGAGCGGGAGGGAAGAAGAGAGGGAGAAGAAAGGAGAAGGGAGGAGAGGACAGTCTGCTAGTCCATTAAAAACATCCCATTTCTCATGTCCCGAGAAATGGATAGGGCAATTTCCTAGATTCTTCCTCTTCCATACGGCTAGCATCCAGTCACATGATCTGAGCCTTCTTTTTTAATGATCTGTTTTTGAACATGTTTGTGACATTATTCTGGTATCCCAATAATGCATAAAAATTTGTTTCTATTGATGATAGAAGCGCTTCAAACATTCACAGTCTTATCTCAGAAGCAAGAGAGAGTATGCCTGTTCTTTGAAATAAGCCAGCCATGAGTCATGTGAATTGCTTGTAAAAGTCTGAGCTAATAGGAAGACCAGACTTTCTTTGTTCATGTGATTTAAACAATAGGATAATTGATACTGTTTTTAAAGATGGGTTTATAGTCACAATTGACACTTGGGTGACTGACAAAAATTGAGAATATCTTGTAATTGCTGCAACTTCTTTCCTGACTTGATGCACTAATGTACCGATGATTAATTGAATGCAGTGATTTAACCATAATTAGTGAACATCTTACTCAGCTATGTGTAGACTCGGATCAGCAAAGTAAAGTGAGCTATGAAGGAGCCCATGAAAATAACAGAGCCATGATATAGCAATTCAGCCATAGTTCACACACCTTCTGAACAAAACATGTTGGAACCTCATTATTCAAAGCAAGCAAAGACATTCATGTGCCTCCTTCCCACAGCAGTTACATAAAATTTTGTCACAACTGGTAAACTATTAGCCCAATTCTTTTCAAAGACATTGAACTTATCATCAATTTTTAAAATAAGGACAAATCATTGGAAGGCACTGTGGTCCAGCCACAATCATTCCTTGGAATTATATTGATGAAAAATTTTATTACTTGAATTAAAAATGGGAGAAAGGAGGAAACACGATCTCATTTCAATTCAAACAGAAACAATACCACCAAAGAAAGTCTCCTTTCCAACTTTTGTGCTGGCCAAGCTTTCTTCCAGGGGATGGCTAACAAAATTCGAGGTCTCTCTACTTACCATTACATAGAATGTGTAATAGTCTCTCAGGCTCAGCATTGAGTATAGTATAGTATAGTATAGTATAGTATAGTATAGTATAGTATAGAGTCTATTTAAGAGAATATTTTTACAAATAGACTATTTTCCCTCATAGTCTTGCTTCTAAAATGGTGAGGCTTCCTGTCTTGAGATTCTGCTCAAAGAAATGTTTAGGAACTGCAGTAGCATTAAAATATTAATATATACCATAGTCTTATATAATTTAGGTTAAACGAATAGACTGAGCTATGTAGAAATAGGAAAAGGAAGAAGGAACTGATAAGGGCAGGTTCTTGGCTCACTCTGCTGCTGGGTTATTCTGTGCCCTACCATGGCCAGGAACTGAACAATGAGATAGCTAAGCATGAAGCTGGCCTCAGTTCCTAGTGACTCTCACTGTTTCTGGAAGAGAGATTACAGCATTTGAAAATAATACTTTAGATACAAAATATTTCCTGAATACAAACTGACTTCATCTGCTATGGGAGCAATGGGACATGACCAGGTTCCAAACTTCCACACTTGTAGAATATTGTCTCAATATTTATGTCTAACTTCCCCCAAGGAATTTTCAAAGTTAATTTTAACCATGCATAATTTCCACTTTACATGTTTTAGAATTCAATCCCTGAGGTGTGATTTCTCGATGAAAAAGTAAACAAAGATGGTATCGTCACTTGGATTTCCTAGAAACACGTTCTGAGAAGTAGAGTCATGTACAGTTTTCTTGGGGAATGGGCGGGTAGGGGTCAACAGAGGGAGACACTGACCTTGGAATGTGCTAGTAACAGGCTACCTCCATCAATCCTACAGATCTGAAGGCAGCGATGTCCTTTCAGAGGATCTTAACTTTGATAAGGAGGCAGGCTCGTGTGCTCCGGTGTTGACCAGATGATTGGTATTCCTTAAAGCATCTTAGAGACTCACGTCCTGCTGCCAAAGGCAATGTAGAGTCAAAGGCAAAGTGAGACCATCCTCAGCAGCTGGGGATGTGGGTGGCTCTGCAAAGTGACCTGGGAACACACCACAGTGCCCACCAGAGCTGGTGTGCCCAATGTGCTCAAATTGTCTTCTGAAAGGGGGAGAAGCTCACGCTGGACTCAGAAGAAATGTTGTGCAAATAAGCCTGGTGTTCAGAAACACAGCCAACACCCACCTGCCCTTTAGGAAACATGTTCAGACCCAGTGAAGTCTATGATTTCCTATTCTATTCCAGTTCCATCCATCTCATTTTCACATGGGATAGGTCAAGGGAGGCTAAGTAATGCCCTTGAAATGACCTAGGGCTGATGAGCTCACAAAGAAAGGTCTCTTTTGCTCAGAGGTAGCATGCCTTACAGAGTCAAGCTGTCCCTACTCGTCTCAGCTCCTCACCTCACCCCACCAGTCTCCTCCAGAGCTCACTGTAAACTCAGGGGAAAAGCCTGAATTCGTGGCTAATGACCTTGACCACATTTTGAGACCAGATGCTGAAGCTGTGAGATTCAAGCGGAGCAGCTCCTGGTTTCGCTTCCCATCTGGCAGCCCAATCCATTTCCTAGACACGGTGTCAAGAGTCCAGCAGGTGTTTATAAGTGACGCATTTTAAGGGTGACTTGGCAGCATCCAGAGATAAACATGATGGGAGGGTGGGGGGAATCAAAGTTAGGTGCCTACGTATGTGCCCACATTGGTGGGAAAAGGCTCTTCTGCCTAAATCCACTGGTTTTATCTTGCAACAGGGAGCGACTTCCAGTCTCTCCTCTGGGCATTGCAGATGTGCCTGGCTTCCTGCCTCAGTGCACTGCTATTGATACTATAATTAACTATTTGTGGGGAGCTGGGGAGAAGTATTTACTACAGCTCCAAAGAGGCAGGGGAAAGCTGCCAGTGAGTGAGACTGGTTATTTCCCTAGACGTGAGCACATTTTCAAATGATAGCTGCTATTCTTGCTGTTATCCTTCATAGAGAAGGGACAGGAACACTCTGGGGATGCTGTGAGAAAATCCAGACAGCTCTCGGCAGCTGCAAGTTTCACTGGGAGAAATCTAAGGGTGTATAATATAGAGCTTAAACTAGCCTCAAACTCACTGTGTGACCCAGCATAGCCTCAAACTCTACCCTTCTGCCTCAGCTTTCCACATGCTGGGGTTACAGGGGTGCATAAGTAAGCTTGAGCCACATGCATCACCCTTCTAAATCACAGAACAGACTTCCAGAGATGAGCTAGTAAACTTTTAGGATTTCCCCAGAGAAAGCATAAGTGAATGGAGAGCAAATTTCTCCTGTCTTGCCTCAACAACTTCTCTCCGTGTCTGTCCCCAAAACACAAAAAGAAATGTCTTCATACACCTAAAAATGCCCTTATTACCTGCTCTAAAAGTGAGCATTTTGTGTATGCTTGTTAAACTCTCCATGTAACTCCTTTATCTGGATGCTTGCTAAAGAAGCACCTATTTACTGAACCCTACTTACTGAACTGAACAGTGCTGGGCACTGTTCGGGTCCCAAGATACAACAGTGGATACAATAAAGCCCTCCTCCCACAAAGCTTGAGTACTAATGAGGGAGTCACATTTGAGAAGTTTGAGAAGGACAAGCACCAAGCTCAAGTCAGGGCTAAGAAGATAGTCCAGTCATTAAGTGTTTAACAGTGAGCATGCAGACCCATGGTGCATCCCTAGAACCCATGTGGGGAAAACAGCTAAGAATGGTAAGTCCTAGTTATACTCAGAGTACTGGAGAGGCAGGTACACAGTGATCTCTATGTTTGCTGGACAGCCAGCCTGGTCTGATGGTGAACCCCAAGTCAATGAAAGATTGTCTCAAAAAGGAAGGCAATTATTATGTGAGAAATGACTCTTTCTGAGAAAGTTGTCCTCTGACTTCAACACACACACTCCAAAACAGATATCCGCACACACATGTACAATTACATACAAAACACAGCGAGAGAGAGAGAGAGAGAGAGAGAGAGAGAGAGAGAGAGAGAGAGAGAGAGAGAGAGAGAAATGTATGTGCAGGCCCTCTCACAGAGAGAATTCAAGTTGAACAAAGAAATCCCTTAGGAAGAAGACCTGATTCCACAACTGCACGGCAAAGTTACCAAGAAAGAACCTCTGATGTGGTAAGGAGATTGACATCCTGAAGCTCCTTCTAGTTTTAAGGAAAAGCCAAGGAAAAGATAAGTTCTGCTGAAAACCAGCAGAGGGAAAGTGTTAACTTTCAGCTAAGGAAGATCCAGCTTGTATTGATGGACCCCTCAGCATATGGATTTCAGAAAAACAACGTTCTTAAAATAATTTCTTTGTTAAGATTCAAAACCCTAACTAGAAAGTAATTTCTCACTGGGGTCACTGCTCCAAATGGAATAAATTTTATTCAGTATTCAGCTGAAGATAACTGAATGTTCCTCACTGGTAACAAGAACGAGTATATAAAAGTCTATCCCACTACTAAATATTCCTAAAATAATATTTTGGATGAAAAAGATAGGCTTGAATTTGTGGTTCCTTGTAAAGGTGTTTGTTTTGTCCTCAGAGTTCCCATCTATTGTTCCTAAGCTGCTTTAACCCACGGCATCTTTGTGACCATGTTCTTTGTCTGTAAAAGGGCTGGATGCTGTGAAATCCCAATCAAGGGAATATTTTAAAGCGAGTGCTATCGAATCCCTGCCATTTCCATGTACATGCAAGTCTTGTGGGTTTAGGAGAGGATAAGGGGATGAAACCAGTCCAGAAATAAAACAGCAACTAGACAATGATATTTGTGTCTGAATAACAGCCCCACTTCTGAAGTTTATCTAATTGGCTTGCCATTATCTGTATTGAAAAGGTTGTATTTTCCATCTTCTCTATGGCAAATATGTCTCATTTGGCAATTAAAAAAACATATTGCCTGAGAGAAAATAGGTAAGACAAAACAATTTTCCATTCCCTGAAAGAGAAGAATGACCCATCTCCGGGTATTAAAGAATTTCTTAATGGGTGCTAGTTGTAAGGACTTCTCAGAAAATCCACATGAGAAAACCCATCAGAAAATGGAAGCAGAGCAAAACAATCAAAGCCAGCTGTGAGGAAATAAACCCACATAATTGTCTATCTGTGGGAAAAGGAGCTTGAGGAAGTCTGACCTGAGGTTGCTCTGGGGTTTGATGCTACTTCTAACACCAGTTGGAATAGCTGTTGTTTCTTTAAACAGGTGCCACTAGTGCACACCTTCAGTTCCCGTCTGCGTTCTGTGAGGACTGTGGAGCAGGAGGTCTCTCAGCCTCCCCTTTGCTCTTTAAGGCTTTGCTTCCTTAAAACTCTGAAGCTTCTCCAACTGGTTGAAGCCAAAGCCAGGACAAAACCCCAGATAGTCTCACCAGTTCACGATCCTTCCTTTGCATGTTTTTGTTCCCACTGATGAATGCAGAGTCTCCTCTGACTGGCACTGAAACATGCATGGAAGACCTACCATTTACATGCTAGGACCTTGTCTTTTAGATAGCATTTCAAACCGAGGTTAACAGAGCCCTGGGCATGGATCTCTCCTCCAAGGGGAAACTTTACGTGGTGAGATAAAGGTCATTCACTTATTCAAATAAAATAACTGTTCAACTGAGCTTTGTAAATTGGAATTCAGTGTGAGATTTTATTTGGTGTGGTGGGTGAATGGGAATGCTGTTCCCTTTACTAAAAAATAATGTTTGAGGACTGGTGAGGTGGCACAGCCAGTATTTCCAGGCATGCCTCTCAGAATCTCTTGAATGGCCTAGACACACTTAAATAAAAGCAGACGACTGCTGCTGCCCATAGCTCCCCAAATTTTCAAAACTCTTCTCCTCTTACTGCATACTAGGATCATTGTAGCCTTCCGTGGAAGTCATAATGCTTACTATTGACTAATGTTGAACCTACAGTGACCTTCTAGGTCCTTTCACATTTGCTAAGACACAGTCCACTCTGGGGGGGATTGATATGTTTGTCCTAAAACAAAGGACTTAAAATGACTTGAATTTTCCATCTTGGGAGAATTTGTTCCGATCTGTTGATATTTCACTGGATCCTGATTCAATCTCCTTCTCATTTCCTGGCATCTGTATTTTGATCAACAATGATGACCTCAACTACTTCTTAAGAAAATCTAGAAGAGGACAGAAAGATATGACAAAGCTAAGAGCCTCTCGGCCAGGATGATATAAATCTATTAATACAGACTCAAAGCTGGCACCATATTAAAGGGAAATTAAAAACACTCAAAGTCCCAAAAACATCATGCAAGGAAAGTGAGGAACAGTCTCAGCAAGGTGGCTATTTGAGGAGTGTGTGTGTGTGCGTGTGCGTGTGTGTATGTGTGTGTTAGCTGCATCACTCTGAATCTCATTGATTTGTGTGTGTGCTACTCTCTGAGAAAATCAGTTTGTTTGCTAGGGAACCATATAATTCAGTCATTCACATGACAGAAATCACCAGACCAACCAGTTTTCAACCTGGTCCTCTGGGGGCACTTTGAATTTAGTTAATAACTTGCTCACCCACCTGCAACTGTCTGGTGTTGAATCATGGAAATTTTTAATCAGAGACCCTATAGCAATGGGTAATTGCTAATCATGAGAGTGCCAGGTGGCTCTTAAGTGTGGGCCAAATCAATTTTTTACAAAGCTTAATAAAGAGATTCCTTTCAAATGAGGAAGGCAAGACATCTCAGAAATAAACTAATTCTACTGAGACTCATATTTCCCACGGCTGAAATGCAGCCTGTGATTTGACTTAAATCGGTGCACTCAAAAAATTATTTCAACAGTTATTCATGAGACATGAGCAAGTTCCTTAGCCTTTACTAATTATTCCCATCTTGCCATCTCTAACATTTCATAACAAAGAAAGTACGAATGTCTGGAAATAAATTGCCTTAATTTCCAAGTCTGACCATGGCATCACAATGGTAACTGAAAATAGGTGCCCGAGACTTCGAAGTTAGAAAAGTGACTTCATTCTGAAAGTACTCATTAGGTTGGAACGCTGTTATTTTAAATTTGTCCAGAGGGGAAAGGTGATACTGTCAGCTGTTTCTTTTGCATATTCTCCATCTAATTCGCTGCTTATTCTGCTGCCCTGCCTCGACCTCAGGAAATCTTCTAGTACAAGTTTAAAACAGTGTTCCTTATGCTGACCTGCAATGGAGTTCTCGAACTTCCAGCCAGAATATATATGAATGACAAAAATTATTGTCATGGTAAATTAAATTATTCTTCAATAACAAATTTAGCCCTTATATTCCATCAGTTTAATATATAAATGCTTCCTTCGCATTTACTGTATTAGTTACCTTTCTCAGTGTGCCAGAATGCTTAGCAAAACCAATTACAGGAAGGGAAGGGTTACTTTGGCTTGTGGTCTAAGAGTGCAGTCCCATCGTGGAAGGGGATTGTGAGGCACCTGTTCATAGTGTGTTCACTAGGAAGAGAAAGAGAAAAATGGATGACTGCTAGTGCTCGAATCCCCTAGTCCAGAGCCTCTGTCCATGGGGTGATAGCTCCTGAGTCATCCTTGTGGCTTCCTGGGAGTTTCCCTAGCACCAAGTTTCTCCCTAACCCCATAATGGCTTGTTCTATCAAGATATCTCTTTCATTGCTCTCCCACTCATCCCTCCCCCAACTTGACCATCCAGTTCCTGATGTTCTCATCACCCATCCCCTCCCTTCTACCGCCCCTCACATACACACACACACACACACCAAGTATAACCAGGAGATTGTAACTACTTCCCCTTCCCAGGGCAATCCATGCATCACTCTTAGGAGCCTCCTTGTTACCTAGCTTCTCTGAAGCTGTGGGTTATGGTCTGGTTATCCTTTGCTTTGCATCTAGTATTCACTTATGAGTGAGTACATACCATGTTTGTCTTTCTGGGTCTCGGTTACCTCACTCAGGATGATTTTTTTTTCTAGTTCCATCCATTTGTCTGCAAATTTCATAATGTCATTGTTTTTTTTCACAGCTGAATAATATCCCATTGTGTTAATGTACCACATTTTCTTTATCCATTCTTTGGTTGAAGGGCATCTAGATCATTTCCATGTCCTGGCTATTATGAATAATGCTGCTATGAACATAGTTAAACAGATGCCCTTGGACCTTCATCTAGAAACTTATGGAAGCAGATGCAGAGATCCATAGTCAAGCACAAGGCCAGGCTCCAGGAGTCCAATCAAATAGAGGGAAAAAGGATTATAGGAGCAAAGGGGGTCAAGATTATTATGAAGAAATCCCCAGGGCAGCTGACCCAACCTCGTGGGAATTCACAGACTCTAGACAAAGAGCTAGGAGCTTGCATGGGACCGAACTAGACCCTCTGTATGTGGTCAACAATTGTGTAGCTTGATCTCTTTGAGAGGGCCCTAGCAGTGGGACCAGGATCTATCCCTGGTGCATGAGCTGTCTTTGTGGAGGCCATTCCCTATGATGGGATGCCTTGCTCAGCTTTGATGCAGTGGGGGTGGGGTTTGGTCTGCCTTCAACTTAATACTCTAATCTTTGTTGACTCCCCAACAAAGGGAGGCCTTATCATTTCTGAGAAGTGGATGGAAGGTGGGTTGGGGAGAGGTAGGGAAAGTGAGAAGGAAGGGGTGGGAAGGGGAACTGTGGTTGGTATGTAAAATGAATAAAAATTTTAAATTAAAAAAAAGAATTAGGGGTTGCTACAGTTTAAATGTTAACTGACCCCAAAATGCCCATGTGTTCAAGGATTGATCCTCAGGCCATCACTATTAGTATATAATGGGAACTTTGAATGATGAGCCCTAGGGAACAGTCCTTGGGTCACTGGAGCTGTGTCTGTAAGGAGATGGTGAGACTCTGTCACCCTGCTGCTCGTCTCTCTGCTTCCTGTCTCTTGATGTAACTGGTTTTGCTATACCATGCACTCCGGCCTCCCCAACACTGATTCAATACTCTGGGATCAATCAATCATGAACTGAAGCATCCAAAACTGTGAGCAAAGATAATTCTTTTCTCTGCGTAATTGAATTAACTGTGAGCAAAGATAATTCTTTTCTCTATGTAACTGAATTACCTCAAGTACTGTGTTAGAGTAGCAGATGATTGATTCTAAGGAAGATGTTTCCAAATTTCATTTTGTGCATTTTTTTCTATCTATTAACTTGCCAACATTAGAGGAACCAATAAAAAGTTTATTTCCCTGTCAAAAAGCCCATACTTAATCCTGTTCTAGAAGGTAATGCATTTGGAAAAGATCTGGGAAAAGTGGTCTTTTTGCTTAGATGTGACATCACTAGTTGCTGAGTGAAGGACAATGGATGCTGTGTAGAGTTGCGAGTTCTGCTCACACCTGTGTGAGCCACAGGAAACCATTGTGCTTTCCGGGTCCTGAGTGTCCCTATTTATGAAATAATGAATGACACCGGCTGAGCTTTTTCATGGGCCTAGGGTGGCCATCAAACACAATAGACAGGAAGAATCACTGGCAAGTGTGGAGTGTCACTGCTGTGCACAGAGATTCAGGGCAGCATTTTAAGTTGTGTGCCGACAAACCTAAAAATAACCTCACTGGAAATGTGTAGGAAATGAGTATAAAAAGAACCTTCAATATTTCTTTTTTAAATTTAAGCCAGTGCCTTATCAAATAGCAAATTACACGGGACTTAAAAATGTTCTTTGAAGTACAGGGGAAAACTTGAAGTCTCTTTTGCACGACCTCATCTATGAAGAAGGGTGCATCCAGAGCTCTCTAATTCTTCTCTGACGTTCTGTGGCCCCAGTTCTCGTAGGAGTGAAAGATTATGAGTAGTACATAAATTCGCATTTTCCATTTTCCATTGTTCACATTTGTTCCTGGGCAGTTTTGTATGTGCACATACTGCATTCTGATTGCTCTCGTCCCCACACACTCTTATCTCATTCCGGCCCCATCATCAACCCCTCCTCCCTGCTTTCCCATATTCCTGTCTTTTTGTCTTGTTCTGTGACCCACTCATGTTGTTGGGTTTTTTTTGCTTGTTAATTTATTTGCTTTTAATTATTTTCTGAGATTATAGTATAATTATATCATTTCTCCCTTCCCTTCCTCCAAATCCTGTCATATACCCTCTATGATCTCTCTAAAATTCATAGCATTTTTCATTAGTTGTTGTTGTTGAATACATATATGTATTTGTATATACATATGTATTCCTAAATATATCAGCATAACCTGCCCAGTCTGTATAATGTTGCTGGTAGGTATGTGCTGGTAGGGCTTTCGTATTGGATAATCAGTTGACATGTTCTTGCCTGGGACCAACTACTCCTCCTTCTCTCAGCAGTCCTTAGTTGCCTCTAGTTCTTTGTGTAGGGGTGAAGCCTTATGGGATCTCTGCTATCCACTTCAGCATATATATTGTTGCTGTCGTTGTTCAGCTCAAGCATAGGCAGTCATGTTGGCGAGACTTTTTGGATGTAGCTTTCGACACTCCTAGGAGACACAATCTCACTGTCAACTCCCTGTTCCTCCAGTTATTACAAACTTTCTGCCCCCTCTTGTGCTGTGATCCCTGAGCCTTAGAAGCAGCTGTTTTGTAGATGTATCTGTTGGGACTGGGCTCCACAACTGTGCATTTTGATTCGCTGTGTTTGTTATTTTGGTCTCTGTCTGTTGGAAAGAGTCATTTCCATTGATGAAGGGTGAGGACTATGTTTATCTGTGAGTATACAAGCAAGTTTTTAAAAATCTAGCTAGGGATTATGCTGACTTAGCCAAAGGATGGTTGTAGGCTCCTCTCTAAGATGAATGACTTCACTAGCCCTGGTTAGTTGGCTAGGTTTCCAGTACCAGGCATGATTTCCCTCTTGTTGAGCAGGTCTTCAGTCCAACTAGAGAGCTGTTGGTTACCACCCAGGTATGCGTGCCACTACTGCACCATTAGGGTTATTGTGCCATGTTGGTCATTGCTATGGTTCATAGCCTTCACAGCTGTGTAGAGCTTGGTTGCTTCCCTCCTTTTTAAGCTTACATGGCTTTCAAATCAATTCCAGCTCAGGCTCCTCCAGGCTCTGCATCTGAAATGCATGATGTCAGCAACAAGAGGGACTTACCTTCCACCTCTGGTGGGTAATCAGGAGCAATAGCAATAAACTATAATGCCTTTGGAGTCTCTTGGACAACCCTACCAACAACTCAAAAGAGTAGTTTTTATTCTGGTGCTAGTGTTTTTGTTATATGGTCTTTAGATCTCGGGGGAAGTAATACCAGCCTAAGTGGGGGACTTTCATTTAAACTATACATGTATATTTATAATCAGACTTATATGCATTATATGTTGTCTTAGGCAGATAGTTGATAACATGATTCCTTACATCCTTAGTTTTATTTTATCCTTCTCTATTCTTCTGCGTTTATTTCCCTCCTTAATTAGAGCCCTCCTCATTTTCCCATTGCTCAGCAGCTTGAGCGGAACATGAATCTCCACGTTCACCACCATTCCCTGCAAAGAGCAATTTCTAAGACTAAGAATGAGAGCAGCTTTGGTCTGTCCGTGTGCAAGGTGGTGGTAGAATGCACCTATACTCTAACCATAGTCTCGGGTTCATCCTTCCACTTTCCAACTATTTCATTTTTCACCCTCTCATCTGTACGATGTACTTAATAATTGCAGCATCCCTGTTGAGGATGAAGATGGGCATTAAGTGAGATGATGCTAGGTTATGTATTCAAAAGACGACAGCCATGATGGCTGCCATTGTGTCATCTGACATTTAACTCTATAATGCCTCTGTATGAGCACTTTTATTTGTAGTTCTCCTTTTAATAACTCTAAGTGTCATAAAAATCACATTGAGTTACGAATGGGTGATTTTATTTTCGCTGTGATTTTATCAAAATAATAGCTTACAGTTTTAAAAACCAAATGCAGTCTTTAAACATTAATGACAGCTGCATTTGCCCCATTATTCCTGAGCACCCCTCTCAGTTCATTAACAACTCCCCTGTGCTATGGAGCCCCACATTTTAAAAAGGTGTCAGTTTGTTCCATTTCAGACGCTGCATATGAACTTTCTCTATTGTAGTGAGAATTGCACTTTTTTTTTCTTCTTGGTCAAGCAAAGTCAAAATTTACTCAAAGGGGACATTTTTTTTTTTTGCTAAACTTTAAAAGAAAAACCCCAGAGCAGGCAAACCATAACTCTCAGCAGCTACCGAGAGAATGGGGAAATGATGGAAAAAGAAGCCAGCACGGGGGTCAGTCACAGGGCACACAAACAGCCACATAGCCTGGAAATGGGCCTCGGAGAAAGATCAAGGAAACTCAAAGAACCAGCAAAAGCATACTTAGGTTCAGCCAGTACCTGAAAGAGACATAAAAAAAAAAAGAATGTAATTCATGGCTGCTTGTAGGGACTTTGCTGGGGACAGGAATTCCGGGAAGGAAAAGTGTATGATCCACTCTAGGGATAATTAATTATTCCATCTATCTCTTTAGCATGGCTCAACCTGAACTTGCCTTCCAAGGGGTGAGCCTGACTTCCTGTGATCCCTTAGGTAGGTAATTGGCCAGTCTGCCTGGTTTAACTCTATTCTCTTTGGGTAGTTAGAAAGTTAGATCTCCAGCTAGTCTAGTAATCTCATCATTTTGACCAGAAGAAACTAGTTTTCCCTTACTGGCCTTTAGCAGCGCTGTATCACTGCAACCTTAGAAGACAGGTTGAAACTGGGGGATAGATAGAGCCCATTTTCACCATGAAGTGTAGAGGTCCACTGCCAAAACTGTTCATGACAGGGATTATTAATGTCCCTGGTCTGGAGTTGAATTCCCACCTCATGTGAGACGACAGGAGGGTCTCAGCGAGGAAGTAGATAACAAGTCACACTCAGAAAACCAAGGATGCCTCTGAAACTGCTGCTTGTGGGGTCCTTGCCCTGAGCTGTCTCTCCAATTTTTTCTCCTAGCCTCATTACCAACCCCTGAAGAGGCAGCCCTAGTCACCATTATGAAATTGAGGTGATAGCCAATTTGATCTCTTTGAGAATTTAGCTTTTTAAAATGCAACAGGCACACACAAGCACATATGCACTCATGCGTGCACACATACACATTTCTTCCAGTTTTTGAGTATAAGACTAAATCGATATTCAGTGTTTATATAATTAAAGGTATTTAAGCATCATCTACAGCTGAACTGATAGCTTCTCTTTTCTCGAACAGTTTTTGTACTTCCCTTGGTCATAATGACTTTATTTTTATTTTCTCAGTTTCTTATGTTTCTATATCTAATTTTCCCTAGATGGTCTAATAACTCTCTAAATGTCCTCTCCATATGATCAACACATCTGATAATCCTGCCCACACAGTTTTACTTAATTGCGTCCCTCAGGGAGAAGTCACCCATTGGCTGTGCTCTGTGTGGCTGCTTTCTGGACCAGCTCATAATTCCTCCCTTCCAGTTTCACCCTAGACTTCCCCTTCGGCTGCTCAGGGTTTGGTCCCTTTCTCCCAGATTCCCAGCATCTGCCTGTCCCAGGGTGCTCTCATCCCTCTGGGGAATAAACTTCAGACTTCCACACTATACTCAATTTAATTGATAGCTTAGTAGGTTAGTGACTGTTGAGTTGTAAATAAGCATCTCTTGAGATGGAGTATCACCCCATTATCTGTGCTTCAGTGGTGCTGTGGGGAGGTCAGACACCATTCTGGCTGTCTCCACGTGTTCATCTTTTCCCCCAGAACTCCTTCAGCAATTAGTTTTCTGTATTGATCTCTTCTAATCCCCCTCTGTCTGCCCCCCTTCTCCTTACCTCTTTTCTGCCCCCCCACACACATACAACACATGTCTGCTGCCTTGGTCTTCTCTCTCTCTCATTCTTTTTGTTCTTTTCCATGAAGGTTGGGTATGTTTAGCAATATTTGAGTATTACTTGTTAAGCTCTAATACCTAAATTCTAAGTGGCTCAGGGTATGTCTCTGTGGATCAGCCATATACAAATATCTCCTCCTCTGACAAAACTGTTGAGTCTACTCGTGGAGTCTGAGTTCAAATTGCTTTAGAAAATACATTTTCCTCTGGCTGTTTCTTTTTTTCTTTTTATTTATATATTTATTTATTAAAGATTTCTGTCTCTTCCCCACCACCGCCTCCCATTCCCCTCCCCCNTCGTCAGCCCAAAGAGCAATCAGGGTTCCCTGCCCTGTGGTAAGTCCAAGGACCACCCACCTCCCTCCAGGTCTAGTAAGGTGAGCATCCAAACTGCCTAGGCTCCCACAAAGCCAATTACGTGCAGTAGGATCAAAAACCCATTGCCATTGTTCTTGAGTTCTCAGTAGTCCTCCTTGTCCGCTATGTTCAGCGAGACCGGTTTTATCCCGGCTTTTTTCAGACCGGGCATTGAGCCTATAATTTGTGATCTTAGAGAAGCTAAATAAGAAGGAGAACCCAAAGAAGAACATATAGGCATCCTCCTGAATATTAACCTTCATCAGGCGATGAAAGGAGACAGAGACCCACATTGGAGCACCGGACTGGAATCTCAAGGTCCAAATCAGGAGCAGAAGGAAAGAGAGCACGAGCAAGGAATTCAGGACCGCAAGGGGTGCACCCACACACCGAGACAATGGGGATGTTCTATCCTCTGGCTGTTTCTGAATGAAGCTTCTAGGTGGGCCCCAGTTCGATTTCTGCATGTTCAGCGATGTAAGTAAGTTCTGTCTTCAACAATAGGGACTTACCATCAGGACACAAAGATTAACCAATGACCCCTCCCTAGTACTAACCTTCGTAACTTCAATTCCCCCTTACTAATGAAGGATGAAGTCGGAAAAACAATTCTGTTACATATAAGGTTTTAAAAGAGAAATGGGAGGTAGTTTCCAGTCTACCATTTCTACTGATTCCTATGTAACTTCAAGTACAAATACCCGTTTCTTTCATTGACTGTGCTTACTTTTTACCTAAATATTCTCTTTATCCCTTGAGCTGTTCATTTCAAAGCCTCAAGGAAAGAAAAAAAAGAAAGCTTCCATTGTTGCATCAAACACAGATAAGTTCACCCGATGTAGTGTTTCCCTCTCATCTTATTTCTGTAGCTGAAGATAAAAGAACATCTCCAAAGGAGGCCTAAAGCACAGCCACATTAATTAAAGGAAAGGGTTTTTTTTATATAATAACTAATGGACACGCAAAGGAGCCTCATTAGTGGGAATATTTCCTCTGAAAGGGCATGCATGCTGTGAATAAGAGTGTTATGGCTGGTTCTTTTTTTTTTTTAATAAAGCGAGACCTTTTGTCTTCTTGCTATTAATAACACAGGCTGAAAAGAATGAATCTAAGAGAGTTTTGTAAATATGCCACCCTAACAGGAGAATTATCAGATCTTGGCTTCCTTATTTCTCCCTGTTCTAGGATAAAACTTTTCCTTGATGCTTTTGGCCATGACAAGAGAAGAGCTAAGGACTTGAGCTGTTTTAGAGAATTAGACCTAAGTGTGGTGACTTAGATTTCGTTAATCCAGCTAACCAATGAGCCACTGGCCTGCATGGCAACTAAATGGAGAACTTACCATTTCACCAAGGTACAATATTCGAATATAAAGGACAACAGACAACATAGTAGGAAGATGGAAGAGGGGGTGTATAAACAAATAAATGATTGGCATAAAATAAATGATTGGCATATTGACAGTTGACAGACAAATAGATGTGCAGGTTCATAGGCACATGATTCACACAGTAAACCCTTGCAAACTAAGCTCTGTAGACATTTCTACAATAAAGAAAAATCTAGACAACTCTTAGATCCATGGGGAATTGTTTTCAGGCTGTTCAACTCCCTTACACAAACCATGTAGTACATGAATATTACATATGCCCATTGTCCAAGGAACAATGAAAAATTGTTGGCTTCCTTATCAGACTTTATACACTATAAAGACAGTGCTGCAGGAATGGTGATTATGGGACATCAGTTAGGGAATAATGATGAAGGAAAAAGTC
The DNA here is from genome assembly GCF_014885135.2 of Alexandromys fortis. Classification (NCBI taxonomy): domain Eukaryota; kingdom Metazoa; phylum Chordata; class Mammalia; order Rodentia; family Cricetidae; genus Alexandromys; species Alexandromys fortis. The sequence goes on from NW_026067989.1 coordinate 1,018,169, forward strand.
TATACACGTTCAGCACAGATTCAATTTGTAAAAAGCGTGTTTTCTATGTAGTTGGTTGAACCTGGCACATGAATGCCCTGAATATGGGGGGTGGGGAGAAGAGTTGTTTTAAAAGCAAGGGCACTAGGGTGAAGTCGAATCCTTAAGGTATTTCAAGGAAGCATAGGGTTTGTATAACACACCAAACTCTTCTTCAGGGCACATCTGGCCACACCCTATCATTGTGGCAACAGAAACAGTCTCAAAATCTCCCTAAGAAATAAGACAACTAAGCAACTCTATGCATAGCTCATCAGAGTGCAAGGCCTCCTGAGGCTTGACTTTCACATGCAAAATATATCTAACTGTTGGGAGCCAAATCCCATGAGATTACTAAAGTCAGTTCTAACTTTAAGTATTTGCTCTCTCTCTCCAACAAAAATATGACTATATGATCTTAAAGATAAGCTTTCAATTATTTATTTAATGGTGCCGGGGATTGAATCTATGATCTAGTGCATGCTAAGTGACTATTATACCACTGAGCTACATTCTTAGCCCCCAAGGATGGGCCTACTTTGAAAGATGCTTAAAGTTTCAGTTTGCAGTACTAAAGAGCTACATAATTATCAATCATGTCATGCAAGAAGTAATTCCATGGAAGGTATAGGCACTTCCAGTTGTTTGCTCCACCTAGATCAGACTAGCAGTGCAACTTAGGTCTAGAGCCGCTGAAACAGACATTGCTTACCTACTTTAACCTCTGTCCACACCCACCTATGTGCACAGAGAAGCAAAGCGGATCAGCACGAAGGTTCCTGACTACTTAGCTGACCAGTGTGGTGAACAGACTTAATGAATCCCTGTGTCCCACTTCTTACATGTATTGTCTCAGCCACATCCTCCTTTGCTACTTAGATCTTTGACAGGCTGGCATCTCATCCTGGTTCCCTCAAACATGTCATCATCGTATCATCTCTACCCATACCATCACCAGCTCTCAGGACTGGGGAGTTTTCAAATCTCTGCCATCGTCCTGTGCTCTGTGAGGTGGTCAGAAAGGAATCATCCTTTATGGCCCCCACTTACTACAGAGATGAGCACATGCCGCTAACAGCCTCGGAGGTCTTTAGCAGCTCTACACAAGTTCATGTTTACACAACTGCTGACTGCTTTTGAACCAATGAGGCTCACTTAATCTACAGCTACCTGTGTTGAGCTAACTGCAATACACTGCATACAACTGGCAATGTCTTTCATGAATTCAAACTCTGATTTCCTCTAGGCCATGTCTTAATCACTGTCATTGGCATCTGGCTCTCCCAGAAGTTATCTTCTATGTGTTCCCTATTATTCCTTGTTTGGGGGAACATGTGTATATGAGCTGTGAATCGCTCCATAGTTCTTGAGGAGGCTATACTTTGAGCTCCTCCTACAGACAAAAGTAGACAGAGGATCTCCGGGAGAGCAGTAACATTTGATTAAAGCTCTGAGGAAATACCCAACTGTGGGAAAATCTGGAATAATTCTGTCCTCAGTCCTCTGATCCATTGCTATCACGGCTAAAGAATTAGAAGTGGAATTTTCCTTCCTCCAGATCTGGAAGTTGGACCACAATCTTATCTGTGACTTAGCACATTACAAGTACACATGTGGGCCAGTACTGATGCATCATGGGAGCACTTGAAAGAGCATCTTACTACCAAATCCTGGAGGAACTGCTAAGAATGCTCCCCTCGATAAAAACTTTCAATCTGCACTCATAAGTTGCTTTTTATGTAAATTTTAATTGGTAAAATACAATTTTCAAAGCCTGCGGAAAAACACATAAATTTAGGCCAAAGATGGCTAAGCTATCTCTCAAAGTGATTCCAGATAGAAAATGAAGCTGCCATTGCTCCTTTGTTCCTGTTTTTCCCAAAGCGAACAGATTTGGGTAATGGCGTAAAGACTTATCTTGGAACCTCACTGATCAAAAACCTACATAAAATAGACCCACACTCCCAGACACATATGACTATTTGAACATCATCTGGAATAAAAACAAGACAGAATCAGCATACAGTGTATAACAAAACCCAGATGTCTGGCGAATCAAAGGTGAGTCAAATGCAATGCTAAAGGAAAGTTTTTAAGGCAGGAGAAAGGGCTGGGGGTGAATGGGGAAATTATGCGCAGCCTCCGTGTGAGTTGGAAGAGAACGCTCTCTGCACAGAATTTTTTAAAGGAAACTAACCTTTCCTTTAACACCTAAAATGTGTCAGGGATTTTATAAGGAAAGTACTAAATACTATTCCAGAAGCCTGAGATTCAAATAAAATCAAAACTTCTGTTATCCTCAGAGAGAAGTACAGCAATGCCTTAGATTTTATCCTTTGGTCATATTTCATTAGATGTTTATATTCTGTCGGGGATTCAGCAGGTTTGCAATTTTTTTTTAATCCCACCTGCTTTGCTTCATGAATTGCAAAAAAGCTTGTGCCTCACATCCCAGCACCTTCAGCCCTCATCTCACCCTTGAGGACTGGGTCATGTTCACAGTCTGCATTAGTCTAAGTTCTCCAGGGAAACAGCACCTGGAGGAGGGCAGGGAGGAGGGGAGTCCTGTGTATTCTAAAGAATTGCCTTATGTAATTGTGAGAGCAAGCAAGGCAGGTTGGAAATGACAGCAAGAATCTGTTCCCATTTTGGAAGCAAAAAATTTCCCTCCTCTGGAAACTCTCTCTGAACTAAAGCCTGCAACTGGCTGAATGACACCATCATGGTCCAATGGTGATTATCAACTTAAGTAGATTAATAAACACCTAGGGGATTAGTGAGCCAAACCTGCGCTGGCTAATGTTGATCATCAACTTCACTGGGTTAATAACCAAGTAGGAGATCAGTGAAGCACTCCTTCAGGTGTGTCCGTGAGGATGTTTCCAGGCACAGCCAGATAACCAGGAACTGGAATGAATGGATTAACCCCTTTTGGGGTCACAATTTGATGACATCAGTAGGAGGTGATAAAAAGTAGAAGGTGGGGTTGGTAGAGGACACTTCCTTGCTCTGACCTCATCTTATACGCCCTTTTCTCTCTGTTGCCCATCAACCAAGAAACAAAGTACAAAACTGGGCATACAGCTCCGTGGCAGAGCACTGGGCTATATGCTCAAAGTCTTGGGTTCTATCCCGAGCAGTGAAAACAAAGGTTGAGAAAGGGACAAATAGCCTCCACCATGCATTGCCCGCACCAAGACGGTTACTGCTGAGTCACCATGGACTGACCTCTCTGAAACAGTGAGCTAAAACAACTCCTCCCGAATTTAAGTCACAGAGAGACACAAAAGCCTGACTATTTGCCACTTACATTCTGAGAACTATCTACTTTTACCTCAGTCTACCAACCTGAATGTTAATCACTTCTAATAACTACCTTTGGGACGTCTAAACTGGAGACTGGCGAAATGCCTGGCACTACATTGTAGCCAAGTTGACGCTTGTAACTAATCTTCACTTAGTATAACAATCAAGGCAAGCAAATCAGAGAGCAATTGATGCACAAGGCTGTTGGGGATAATTGGTGAGGAGTCTTCAAAGGTAATAGATAGAGAAAAATGCCATGAGGGACAGTTGTCCGTGAGAACCTAGATACATTTCAGCTGTCTTGAGAGCAGGTGCTTTCCAGCAAACATACATAAGTAGGGAAGGTATGGATGAACCCAGAGAAAAGCTAGAAGGGTTTGTTATTTTATGTCTAGCTGATTTGATACTCAAGAGCATGAGCAAATGTGGTTGGATTTTACTTTTCACCCAGTAACTTGAGCAATCTCAAACCTTTCTGGCAGATAAGCTGCTTTTCTCCAAGAACACTGATTCTAGAGACTGCAGTACCATCAGCGGCACCTAGATGGTGCTGTCATTTTTCAACTGAGCCCCAAACCTTCACCTTCTCCCCTGAACACGGCCACTCCAAGTCAGCCTCCACAAACAACCCTGAAGAAGGAAAAGACGTGTGGCACTTCCTTCAGATCCTGAGCCTTGTAGCGTCTGTGCCCCTAAGGGTTGCCCGCCTTTCCTGTCATGTGACTATTTTGGTGACGTTATTTGCCTTTAACTTGTCCACAGTATACAACTACCCAAAAGAGCAACCTGACTGGAAGTCTGACCTTTGGGTGGTTTTCCTTCTCTCTATATAGCAATATATATATTGCATCTCTCTATATTGCATTGCTCATGAGGAGTGTTCTAGCTCCCACACAGAGCAAATCCCACAAGATGATGCATCTCAAGGTTGCCTGTAAGCTTCTCCTTGCCATGCTAAAGCTACTCTACCAAGCAGGAACCCTCAAAGGCCTCTCAGGAACTAACAGTTCTGCCCTCGGGGTATCTCTTCTTGTGGAAGATAACACTGACAAGAATTTCAAACTTGTCCTTCAGTTGGGACTCCATCCAGCATCTACCTTAGCAGTGACCCTGCTCCAATCAGGAATAGTATGACGCTGGTGGAGCAGTGGCAATCCTGCATCACATCTCCAGAAGAGGAAGAGCAAGGGACTTCACAACATGATCTGGTTCAGAGAAGGATAGCTTTGGGAGAGAAACAGCAGAAGCTTCAGAGCCTGGGCAGATACTGTTTCATGGGATGTTCACTCTCTGGATGCCCAGAAAAGGCTGCAGCAAAGGGTCTCCACTCCCCAGCTGCCGTGGTTTAAATCGCCCCTCCAAAACTCCTGTCAAAAGTCAACAGTCTTTGCAGAAGTATTGTAATCAGATCCTGGGGGTGGAATTGGCAAGATACAGGAACGGAGATCACTTGCCAGGAAAGTAAGTTCCTGGCAAAGATGAGTTCAGCCTACTTCTTTCTCCCTTGGCATACTTAACTTCCTTCCACAATATTTGGGCAGAGCACATCCATCCTCTTTGTCTGTGCCATCTTTTTAGACCTCCTAGCTTCCAGAACTTTGAGTCAAACAAATCTCTATTATTATATCAACTCAGTCTGTGCCATTCTGTTAGAGCAGCAGAATACAGGCCAAACTACCCAGTCCATCACCAATGATGTAGCAACAATATGCTTAGCATAATGTGGTGAACTTTGTTGCCACAAAATGTATGTGTCCCAACCCTCCAGTACCTCTGAAGATGAGTGCATTTGAGAAAGGGCCTTAAAAGAGGCAATTAAGCTAAAAAGGATATCATAAAGATCAGTCTCTAGTCCAATGTGATCAGTGACCTGATAAGAAGAGAAAATGTAGACCCAAGTAAGAGGAAGACGGTGTAAAGATACAGGAATAGAGATTCATCTACCAACAGAAGAGAGCTCAGAGCAGAAACCAACCCCACTGATACTTTGTCTTGTGGCTTCAGCATCATAATAAAAGAAATGCTGTCATTTAAGCCACCCAGTGGGTAGGACTTCAGCCTCAGCAAACTTCCACCTAGTCTCCCTCCGGGTCACACTGTGGTTTAGCTTGTGATTCAGAAAGGCTGCTCTCGAGAGCCATGGGAAAGAAAATTGAACCCCAAAGGAAATAAGGGTGAAAGATGTTGCTGCAACCCATCTCATGCTTGCAGGGAAGCCTGTTCTTTCATCCCACAAAAGCAGAGTCTCAGGAACAGCTAACAAACCCCCCACCATTTTGGAGATAAGCCCATAACATCATAGTATCTCTTGACTGCTTAGCTGTTCATGTCTAATTGATTAGCTGATACCAAGTAAAGTGGGGACAGACTTGATCTTTTCAAAGACTAGGTCTGTACTTAAAACAAAATTCTAAGCCAGTAAGTCACAGATACATGTATGAGGATCTGTAGGATGCACCTTTAAATGAAAGAAAGAAATAGAGAGGAGGGGGAGGAAGGGAGGAAGGGAGGGAGGGAGGGNAGTAAGTCACAGATACATGTATGAGGATCTGTAGGATGCACCTTTAAATGAAAGAAAGAAATAGAGAGGAGGGGGAGGAAGGGAGGAAGGGAGGGGGGGGGGGGGGGGGGGAGGGAGGGAGGGAGGAAGGAAGGAAGGAAGGAAGGAAGGAAGGAAGGAAGGAAGGAAGGAAGGAAGGAAGGGAAAGAAAAATATATACTTCCATTATAAAGTATACCACTGTGGTTCTGACCAGCAGCAGTGAAGAGGTTGCAGAGGAATAAGAGAACCTCTGAGATTTCTGCACAATTTTGTTGTGAACATGAAATAATTCTAAAAACTCTGGTGTGTTAATTTTGAAAAATGTGTAATTGTTAATTTTTAAAATATCTTACTATTCAAAAACAATCATTAATTCAATACTTTTTGCTATTAGAAAAACCAACACATTGATTTTTCTATATCTACAAATCAGTATATATCTTTGAGGGTTGATTTTTAAAAATAAGGCTTACCGAAAGAAAATAGTGCTTGAGACAGTCAGTCTATAAAATGGCATGACTAGTAATAGCCAAGACATGGAAAAGTCTAAGTGTCTGTTGATGGATGAATAAAAAAGTAGAAATTAAAAAGCACTGCTATGTGCATACATAAAGGGGCATCTTATTTCATCTTTAAAATCAGGTAATACTATTAAATACTACGATGTGGGTGAATTAAGGCTCATTGCACTAAGAGGACATTATGCTAAGAGAAACAAGCCAGCCATCAAAAAGACAGATAGTGAATGATCTCGTGTGGAATCGAAGAAAGCCAAGCTCATGGGGAAAAAAAGGAATGTAGCCTCTAGGAGGTGGGGTCAGGCATCAGAAGTAGACATTGTTTGAAAGGTATTCTAGAGAATCAATGTACAGCATGGGGATTGTAGTTAAGGATGCTGGACTGAGGAGGCCATGGCATGTGGGAGGCTCTGGCACAATCCCTGGCAAACACATACACACACACATACACACACACACACGTGCGCGCGCGCACATGCACACAAAACCTGAAGTGTTTCCACTATCTTAAAAAACAACTATTTAAGGAAATTAACTTGACTCTTCATTAGTTGTGCTTCATCTTAATCATTATTTAATAATATGTAAAAATATGAAAATACCACAGAGTGCATCAAGGATATGTATGGTGTTTTGCTTAGCAGCTGCAACTCACTAAGTTGGGGGAGAAAATCAGTAATTACCCCGAGCTAAGGCAGCGTTGCTAGTCAATCTTCTGGTGTTCTTTCTCTGCTTTTTAAAAGAAATACTTTTAAAACTAGCAACCTCTCATGAAATCCCGGCTTGCCTTGGTTTCCTCGGTGGCCCGTTTTTGAGGCTGTGTCACCCACCACTGCACGGCTACAGTGTCACTTCCCTAGCAATCTCCCTGTTGCAGAATGACGGTCACGTCTAACTTCTCTAGTGAACGAGCTTCGCGGGACACTGCTGTAAATCAGTTCTCATCGCTGCTCTCTAACGCCCTCCTGATTATTTGTGCAAGACAGATTCTCAGAAGATGAATTGCTGGGTTAAAGATTGCCCACCCATGTCGAGGGCTTTGAACATATTGCCATCAAGGTATTGCCGTATTCCGTCTTCTCCCACGTGGCAGACTAAGGATGGCATCATATTTTAGTGTAATTGCCTTTGAAAGTGGATTTTGTCCACGTGTGTCCCATAAATAGGTTTTTGTCTTGAGTGAGAGCTCAGTGACCTCCTGTGGCTCACAGTAGCTCCGCAGTATCCAGCACTGCTTGGCACATAGTAGGCCTTCAGTCAGAGGCAGGAGATTTGCCTCTTTGTGCCTTTCCCATCTTTTGGCAGGGACCTCTCTTTTCCTTAAGGATCTGCACGTTTCCATTTCATACCAAGAACATTAGCTTTTCCCACATAAATACACTTTCTACAGAACATAGTTGGTCCACGTGTCATTTAAATCTCTCTCAGTAGAATTCAGCACTCACAAGCATCACCTGGGCCTAGGGTGAATGTTCTGCAAGTGAGCGTCCTTACCTAGTCTACTTCTGCCCTGTCCCATCCTGTCTAGTCTTGCCCTGTCCTATCCTGTGCTATCTCTCTGTCTTCTCCCCTTCCCAAACCAATATCTGCCTGTATTTTTCTTTTACCCTTTTATGCACTCAGTTTTGTTCCTGATTTATTTTGAAATGAAGAACATTTTTCATTAAGTCTTTTCTTTCTTATTATAAAAAGACCTTTCTCGCTTAGTCCTTCAAAGAGAGAGAGAGAGAGAGAGAGAGAGAGAGAGAGAGAGAGAGAGAGAGAGGAAGAAAGATACTTCTAAGTTTTTAGTGATACAAAACAAAATCAACTAAAAAGCATCACCTGGGTTGATCTTAAACACACCTTTAGATGCTGGGCGGTGGTGGCGCACACTTTTAATCCCAGCACTCGGGAGGCAAAGGCAAGCGGATCTCTGTGAGTTCAAGGCCAGCCTGGTCTACAAGAGCTAGTTCAGGACAAGCTCCAAAGCTACAGAGAAACCCTGTTTCAAAAAACAAAAAACAACAACAACAACAACAATAAACACACACAATTAGCTGGTTAGTCTCTTTGGTGTTTATTTCTCTTCGCGGTATAATTCAAGAGTTTCTTTTTGGTTATCTAACTGCCTCAGAGGCAAACATAAATTGATTATCTTGCCCTGATCATTGGAATTTATCATGTACAAAGGGTTTTAAACACAAATTTGGCTAGAATTTGAATTAAGCTTACAGACATTGCAGGGGCCAAAGCAGGCCCACCTGTGATGTTGGACAGTCCCTTTGAGTCACACCAAAACCTGGTTTATCTTTCCAACCTTCTTGCAGGCCCCTCAGTAGACTTTTACATTTCTCTCTGTTAATATCTTATATAATCCCTGTGACTCTGTTCCCAGGGCTCTTATAGTGGAGTTGCTATTGCCAATGTTTTTCTCATGGCTCTTTTTCTAAGACTCTTGCTAATGCATGGGAAAGCTATGCAATTCGTTCTGTGTGTGTGAGGTGGGAGGGGGAGGGAGAAGGGAGAGGGAGGGAAGGGGAGAGAGAGAGAGGCTGATGTCATGGTCCCTCCTCCATCACTCTCTACTTACTTTTAGAGACAGGATCTCTCACTGAACCTGAAGTTCCCCAGTTGCCTAGGCTGGTTGTCCTGAGAGCCCGGATCCTCCTGTCTCTGTGAGCCATCACTGGGAATACAGATGCCTGCTGCCCATCTTGGCTTTTCCACAGGGATGGTAGGGATCCCAAAGCCGGTCCTCATGCTGTGCAAGCACTTTACCCGCTGGGTCCTCTCCCCAGCACAACTAGATCATTTTAAATGTTGACTTTTTTAATATCCCGCAGAACTCCCGTTAATGAGAGAGACCATTAAACACTTCTGAATTTTCAAGGAAGGAACTCAGAGGCAGCATAAATAATGATCGCTTGACATATCTTCTGTAATATTTAGATCACATGCATTTTTCTTGCTATGGTTTTGGCTGCCACCTCCAGAGAAACTGACAATAGCCATCCGAGGATGCAGTCTCATCTTGTGCATGGTTTTACTAAGAATGATTCCGTTATGTTTTTATGGTGTTTGGTTTATAATAAATACCATTTATCATGTTTTGAAAGGTTTTGATGATTCTCTCTATTTATCAAAAGTGGAAACATTCTCATATACATGGCCTATGCTCAGAAGCGTATCTATCTACAGGATCATATCTGGCTTTGTTCTTTGCCCTATTAGCATAGTGAAGCAGATTACATTGCCAGGCGTCGCTATATGAAAGTGGCCCCCAGTCAAAATTTACCTGATAAAAATTTATATTTATGAGATTATCTTTTGTATTCCTTAAATTCAGTTTATTCATATTTTTATTTAGAAATCTGAGACTTTGGATCTGGTTGATTCCAGTGCATCTGCATATTTTTAAAATAAAGTTTATTTTTAAAAATTTATATTCCTGAGAGGTGTTTTGTTGTTGTTGTTTTGCCTTAGTCTCCTTTTGTCAGAATTTATCTCAGAATTGAAACAAGACTGGAAATGACCTTCTGATTCTGATGTCCCTCAGCATCTTTAACAGTAAGGAAACAACAGACCATTCAGAGATCAATGGTGGCATCTTTAAATGAGCTGGGCAAGGGCAGGGGTGTGGCTTCCTGGCAGAGGATTACTTAGCAGACTTGAGGCCCTGGGCTCAATCTTCCAGCACCAACATAAACAAACTAAGGAAATAACTGAGACTCTTGGGTTCTCTTCTGGAAGCTGACCTTGCCGACTCGGTGTCTTTCAAGCATTCTGCCTACTCAAGCTCCTCTTGCTCTGCGCCTTTCTCCAGCCTCTGCAGGGCACATATTAATCTCCATGAACAAATGTGTTGCTGTAAATGTGTATATAGTGATTTTCATTGTCTAAAAATCCCTTCTTTGCATAAAAACTGTGCACTTTCATGGCAGATGCAGTGTACGGCTATTTTTCTCTTTCTCCTCATTATAGTTCTAAAAGATTTGTCTATCTTGGCTCATTCAGAGAACCAAAAGTTATTTTCTTAATTGATGCTGCACTTTGGAGTGGGACAAAGAAATTCCTTTTCTGTCAGAGTAATATTACTTCCTTGCTGTCTCTGAAATTGTTTTTGTTTTGTGGGCTAACACTGTGTTGTTTCATGGATAATAAAAGCTACTTATGTTTTATTAACATATGGCATTTGATTAACAAGTCTTCTTTGAATCAAGATTTGGATTCATATCACAGGCTTTGACATGAGCTTCCATTTTTATCCCCAGGTAGTCTGTAATTATTTTTTAAACAAATTTTCAAAGAAAGTGTACTACATCTGTTCCCCAGTTGCAATGTTTCCTAGGGGATTATGAAACCCTGCATCTCTCATGTAGTTGTGCACTGTCTGCCCTTCATGCACAGCCTGTTAGTCAAAAAACAGTACCCTCTTCTTACTGCCCTGGCAATTTCTCTTTTCGTCTCTAAAAGGTGTTGCTTCATGTGTTCTGACGTTGTTGTTTGTGTAGATGATGGGTTTGTAGAAGCCAAATTTCTTACATGGATATTCCTTTAAACAAAAGGAAACATTCCTGTTTCTCCCCAGGTCTCTTCCCCCTGTCTCTCCTGATGCCGACACCACCAGAACTGTCTGAATGTTGTTCTCCATTTGTTCACACAATCCTTCCTCTTATTGCTCTGTTTTTTGGTGGACAGTATTTGTTTCTGTTTACCCAGGCGAACAACAGTTGTTTTTTGTGGGGCACCTAAGACCTTCATGTGGATTCTGTGCAGTCACTTGAGATAGCAATTTAAAAAGAAGAGAGGTTTATTTTGTCTCACAGTCTTCAGGATTTGTCCATAGTCCCTCAGTTGGGCTGCCCTGGGCCTGTGATGAGACGGTGACTTGTGCAGAAAGCCTGTACACCCTTGGTATCCAGGAAGCAAAAAGAGACACAGAAAGAAACTAGGGCCCCAATCTCCCCTTTAAGAGTGTTCCTCCAATAACCTAATTTCCTCCTACAAGAACTCCCTCTACAGTTTCTACCAACCCCCAGCAGTGCCACGGGCTGGAGCCAAGCCTGTGATAACACAGTGCTTTTGAGGGGGCATTGATTATCCAAACTCTGAAATATCTATTGTGAGCCTTTTACCATGTGTTTCTTTCCTCGTAGTAAACTGTTCCCATCACAGTGATAGAAACACGCCCCTCAAGTTTCACTGAAATATCCAAAGTCATGAAAACCTTCTCCTAATTTTTCAATGGCTTCTTTGAGGTTTACCCTTGTATTCTGGAGCCAGCAGGGAGCTCAAGATGCCAGACATTGCCTTCAATGTGGTATTATGTTCTCACAGTGAGCCCAAAGTCACTCTGTGAGGCCTAGACACACACAGCTATTACTAGTAATGATTCACATACGAAGAATACAGGCAGACCCTGGTTGCTGACCCAGGCCATCTGACTTCAGAGCCTGGAGCATGCTACGACCACACTTCTGTTCCAAGCTACTTCTTCTACCTGCAGCTATATCCATAATTTTTCTGGCATCTGCCTAATTTTCATAAACCAAAATGAAAATGCATCTAAAATGATAAGAAATGTGGCTATGCCCTTGCCTGTCCCTCAACTATGGTGAGGTGGTAGCACCAAAGAACCTGTCCCAAGATGACATAGGCACAAGCTATAATCCATGCCGGTCCTTCCTGATGACCATCTAGTTCACTGCTCCAGCCCCAGAGGTTGATGGATAGAGGTGTGCCTGCCAAGAAACATAGAAAGGCTGTGTCTTAGCTACTTTTCTATTGCTGTGACAAAGCACCATGAGCAAGGCAATGTATAGAAGAAATCATCTAACGGGGTCCTACAGTTTCAGAGCATGATCCCATGACCATCGTGACTGAGAGCGTGAAAACTGTTAGTCAGGCATGGAGCCTGACTAATCCTTCCCAAACAGTCCCAACAGAGGGTGAGGAGGCAAACATTCAAATATATGAGTCTATGGGGATAATTTTCATTCAAACCACCACAGGCCTCCTGAGTGAAGCAGTTTTTCTGGGACAGAGGCCTAACCCCACATCAGATAGAAGGCTGATCTATAAACTATACAAAGAACTCAAGAAATTTGTCATCAAAAGAACAAATAATCCAATAAAAAATGGGGTACAGACATAAACAGAGAACTCTCAACAGAGAAATCTAAAATGACTTAAAGACACTTAAGGAAATGTTCAACATCCTTAGCCATCAGAGAAATGCAAATCAAAACAACTCTGAGATTCGATCTTATACCTGTAAGAATAGCCAAGATCAAAAACACTGGTGACAACTTATGCTGGAGAAGAGGTGGGGAAAAGGGAACACTTCTGCATTTCTGGTGAGAGTACAAACTGGCACAGCTACTTTGGGTATCAGTATGGTGATTTTTCAGAAAATTAGGAAACAACCTTCCTCAAGACCCAGCAATACCACTTTTGGGTATATGCCCAAAGTATGCTCAATCATACCACGAGGACTTGTGCTCAACTATGTTCAGCATTGTTTGTCATAGCCAGAACCTGGAAACAACCTAAATGCCCCTCGACTGAAGAAAAGAAAATGTGGTACATTTACACAATGGATTACTACACAGCAGAAAATAAAATGACATCTTGAAATTTGTGGGCAAGTGGATGGAGCTAGAGAACATCATATTGAGTGAGGTAACCCAGACCCAGAAAGACAAAAAAAAAAGACTCACAGAGGAGGCTTATTGGAAGAGGAGAGAGAAGGGACAGAGACAGTGCCTGGGAACAAGACTGGTAGAAAAGAAAGAGAAAGAGAGAAATAGAGAGAGGGAGAAAGAGAAAGAGATGGGAGGTGGGCAGGGCCCAACTTTTAAAAGCAAACATAGAGAATGTGAACAGGAGGTGCTCTCAGTGGCTGCAGCTGAGGATGTATCCTGTCAGGACCCCAAGGGCAAGCCAGTACAAATGCCTGAATCTAACATTCCTCCCTCTTGCTTATCATAAAAATGTGAGGAGTTATTAACAGAAGTTTCTGTCCCACCCAGTCCTGTAGCCACTCAGTTTCAAAGAAACACACAAAGGTCTACATTAATTATAAACTGGTTGACCTAGTAGTTCAGTCTTCCTTATTAACTAACTCTTACATCTTAAATTAACCCATAATTCTTGTCTGTGTCAGCCACATGGCTTGGTACCTTTTATCAGCGAGGCTTCCTCTGTATCTGGGTGATGACTTCAGACTGATCCTTTTATCTTCCCAGAGTTCTCCTGTTTCTGGTTGTCCCACCTATACTTCCTGTCTGGCTACTGGCCAATCAGCATTTTATTAAACCAATACAAGTGACAAATCTTTACAGGGTACAAGACCATTGTCCCATAGTAAGGAGTTAGAAAGGGGTAGCAGGATGAGAATGTCATGTTCTCAAAACTGCTTCCTGCTGACCTCATGGGGTATCAACCATCTTTGGGGGACCTAAGAAAGTTGGGGTGCTGGTCATATCCTGGGGTATCTGGCTGTTTCACTTCACTATCCATGCTCTGTGGAGGCCATTCAGTGTCTCTTGGAACTGGCAAGATGCTGTCCAAGGTGGATCCAATTGACTCCCTGGAGCTCACAAGAACTTAAAGCACCTGTTCCTTTCCCATCACCGAAGCATCACCGTGATACCCTCTTTCTATCTGATTCACCAGGAGACACAGGTGGCTGACTACTGAGGGCAGTCAATAGTGAAACAGAACAAATATATACCAGACTAGTAAGGCTGTCTCCTGAGAAGGCAAGGAAAAGTGACAGGGGAAAGATCACCAAGGCCAAATGGAAACAGGAATTGAGTATTGGGTAAAGAAAAAGACAGAGAGAACCAGTGTGTGCTGAGCAAGAGGAAGCTGACTTCTCCATCTGACCCTGCAGGCTACAGCAAACAGGACATTTAGAGAGGGAGAGCAGACAGAAAAAGAAAGTGGAGAATTCTTTCTCAGTTTCCTGACTGCCTGATCCAAGAAATACTGAGGCAAGATTTTATTTGAAAGGAGTAGTCAGTGGGTCTCTGAAAGACTCCCCAATGGGAGCGAGGAGGTATATATAGACAATGACACAGTTCCCACAAGTAAGACCCAAGGGTCTGCTTTTCCTAGTGTCCCAGGAATTCAGAGAGGACCAGATTAAGTAAGCACAAGTTGTCCTGATGTCATTAGGCAAGACAAGGGGCCAAGAGCTCTGAGCCCAAGAGAGACACAGTTGCTTAGTACCAGGACTTGATGAGCCCTAAAGGCGAGAAACCGTACTCAAGGGACTAGTTCTCACTTGTGGGAAATGGCCAGAGGTAAAGAAGAAGGAGCTCACCAATCATGCTGGTATAAATAGAGGGACCCAGTGATACGTTAGTTGGAGAAGTGAGGCTTTTGTATGTGGACTGGGTTCCAGGGTCCTGATGTGCCTCAGATTGTTGGCGGCCAGGAGGGCCTGCCAAGTGTCAGCACTAATGTTACAATTTTTAAAAATGCCGAAAAAAAAAGAGTCACGCCATACATCGGGGCTAACGTGGAAGGTTTATTGAAGAGTAGAGTGAAGGAGCAGAAGAAGGTGCAGAGAGGGGGGCAGCGACTGGTCTTTAAGGACAAGAGTGGTGGAAGAGGAAGAAAGAGAAAAGGAGAGAAAGAGAAAGAAAGAAAAAAGAGACAGAGGTAGATTAGACCCACCTTTGAATAGGAAAAATAGTGAATGTGCACGGGAGGTGCTCTTAGTGGCTGCGGCTGAGGACACATCCTGTCAGAACCCCAAGGACAGGCCAGTACAGGTGACTGAATGTTCCATTTGGGTGGGGTGAGTGTGCATTTGTGACATGTTTGAACTTTGGCGGGAGGAAGTTAGGGAGATGCTTGTTAACGGTGAAAATTTTTCAGTTAGAAGAAATCTATTCAACAGACCTACCGTACAGCAAGGTAACTGTTGTTAGTGACAACAGACTGTGCCCTTGGATTGCTAAGAATAGATTTTGGGTATTGCATATTTTTAAATGTGTTAGCATATTTTTTAATCATCAAGAGAAAGTGTGGGAAAGATTTTATGGTGATGTTTCTTCAGTCCTAAAGTGTGTGATTTCAGCTCTGCTTTGAAAGGTCAGCACGAGAGCCATCTGTGACCATTCCTAACAAGCTAATGTGTGTTTTAAGATATTCCACTCCTTGCTTCCAGAGACTATGTGTTTGCTTTGTAATGTCTGATCTATTGCTGATGGAGGATCAGCAAACAGGAAGGGTAAGCTAGGCTTAGATGAGACCAAATTGGGCCTCTTGTATTTAAATATTTATTTATTATTTTAAATGATTAACATGGCGTGAGATTTTTTTTTTGTTTTTGGTTTGGGTTTTGGTTTTTTTGTTTTTCTAGGCAGGGTTTCTCTGTAGCTTTGGGGCCTGTCCTAGAACTAGCTCCTGTAGACCAGGCTGGCCTCAAACTCACAAAGATCCACCTGCTTCTGCCTCCCGAGCGTTGGGATTAAAGGCATGTGCTACCACCGCCCAGCAGGCATGAGAATTTATACAATTCCAATTACGTAAGATTCATTGATTGAGTTGATTCTTTAACAGAAATTTTAGCAAATTGAGTATCATATATAGTCTGAAGAATCAAGTTCAAACTTGTAAAGGGGGCTATTTACACTAGAAAATAGCAAAGTGGTCCTCGGAATGGAGGGAGAGAGAATAAGGGGCTGAGTGCCGGGCAGATTCAGAGAGATCAAGTTACTTGTGAGCCTTGGAAACCACCAGCAGGGAGCTTGGATTTCCTTTGTAAAAGACTTGAAAAAAACCTGAAGATTTAGAATGGTCATTGGGTGATTCCTGAGCCTCAAGAGAAGTTGCTAATGTCGTTGAGTGTCTGGAGTTGTGGTTGGGTTGCAGTGTCATCTCAGAACATTATCTGGGGAGCTAGAACTCCCCATGCATGGATTCAGATCGGCCATAACCATCATCTCCAAGGCAGCACTGTCTTAAGTGCCTATGTGCTGTGTGCTTCGGGCTGCAGGCTGGACTCGATCTTTCCAAACCCTCTTTCCCAGCCTAGCATCTCCCAGAAGCCTGGCCCTTCACGGAGAAACTTCAAGTCGGAGCTATAGGTTTGCACATATTATTCGATGAAGAACTAACATTGTTACAACAGTACTATAAAAACCATTTACATTGAATAGTATAAAATAATGTCAGTCAATACTTATTCGTCATGGCTTCATTAAGACATTTTCACCACCAAGCAGTGGTGGCACACGCCTTTAATTCCAGCACTTGGGAGGCAGAGGCAGGTGGATCTCTGTGAGTTTGAGGCCAGCCTGGAATAGAAGAGCTAGTTCCAGGACAGGCTCCAAAGCTACTGAGAAACCCTGTCTCAAAAACCAAAACAAACAAACAAAAAGGGTATTTTCATCAAACATGTCAGAGTGTTTAGTTCGTATTCACCCTCAATATGCTCTCTTATCCCCAATTCCCACCCACTGATTCCCCTTCCTCATCTCAAATTGTGTTCCTTCTTCTTTCACATTGTAAGTGTGTGTGCATGCATGTGCACATGCCTATGTGTGCGCTTTAGTCTTCCTGAGTTTGTCTTAGTCCACCTAACATGATGATCTCCAGTTCCATCTATATCCCTGCCCAGGGCATATTTTATTTCTATTTCATGGATGAATATCAGTCCATGGTTTATATTGTCGTATTTTCTTTATCTACCTCCAAGTGCATTTTATCCAATATTGGCACTACTCCTTGTGTACTTGTGTGTGTATATGTGTGTAGTGTGCAACACACGTGAGTGTGCATGCCCACTCATGTCCATGACGGCCATCGGAGGACGCCAAATGTCAGACTTTCCATTAGTTTTTGTCCTTCCTTTGAGATTGGTTCTCTTGTTGGAATCTAAAATTCATCACTTTTTATTTTGGCTTGTTTTCACTTTTCCTGGCTAGGTTGGCAGTCAGCAAACTCCAGCCATCTTCGCGTACCACTTAGATGGGGTTACACACCCAGATGTGGGGTTACAGGCACACATGACCATGCCAGGCCTTTTGTCTGGGTGTAGGGATTCGAACTTGGGCCTTTATGCTTACACAGCCAACTATTTCCTACTGAGTCGTGTCTGCAGCCCCCACGTCCTCAGTGGTAATGTTTTTAACTGCCATTCATTCTTAGCCTGGCCAGAAAGTGATTTAAAATAATTTCCCTTTAATCAGACTCTATGGAGAAGAAGAACTGTGCTTTCTAAGTTCCTGATAGTAGCACACATCTTCCTAATGCCCTTGTGGACAGCTCCCTGGGAGCAGGTTTCTTCAGTCCATCATCCACCCCTCTCCTCGGGAGACTTTGCTGATAGATGTTGTTCTCTGTCGGCTTGCACATTTGAACCTCTGTTTGCTAATTGCCTGTCCTTATCGTGCTTGTTCTGCTGTCTAAAATGCAATGTTTTATGAGTATTACCTTCATGTCTAATACACATCCTACAGACACTCTCCTGTTTGAGACAGCATTCATGCCTTGGCTAATTTACAATGCCTGGCTTCCTTTTTATACAATCTCTGCCATGTCTTGTATCGTTTTTACCTCTCTATCCTGAGGTCAGATAGTTCCTTAATTGCCTCAAATTTTATTTCAACACATGATCATCTCAACTCATCAGGACTTGTTTTGCTGTTTGTTATAAATTACCCTCCAGTTGCTAAACAACCCACCCTTTCCTCAACACAAAAGCTGGTTTCTGGAGGTCATGTCCTCTTCCATTAAACCTTTTCTTGCACTGGTCTGTCAATACATATTTGGCTGTGCAGTACGCATTCATTCCTAGCATCTTCCTTAACTACAGCTGTGTTCAACACCCACCTTGCTGCCTTTCCTTGTACGTTTATTCTCCTGTTTGAAAATGCCATCCATCCCTTGGGGCATTGATTGGAACTGCATCCCATCTCCAGACACAGAAGGAGTTACTATGATGCGAGGTGCCCCTAAATGTCCCTCTGCTCCTCTTTCCTTACACAACATCCATAGCCTACTCTTGCCCTTACATTCTGGAAGGAGTTCTCAAATCCACCTCTCCTTCGCTAATCCAATTTTCCTCATAATTTAGCATTCTCCTGAAGTAGCAATTTTAAGCTTCATAATTCTATGTTCTTTCTGTCGTCCTCATTCACATCAGAGCCTGTTCTCCGGGGAGCTCTCGGGTTTCACGGAGATGAGGCAAACATTCATTCCTCCTCCTCCTCCTGTTCCTACCTCTGTCTATTTTTGTGTACAGCATCAATTCTCTGACTCGTTGGAACAACAGCCTGGCCTTCTCAGTGTCTTGGCTGCCTCTGTTTTCCTCTCATGGGCAATCTAGAGAGAATGATTCCTGCATACTTCAGGCCCAGAGAAGGGAGAGGGGTGGGAATCTGATCTATTCTCGTTTGTTTTCGCCTGTACAGAGGCCAACAAAACATGCTGTGCCTGGGGGTGCTTACTTCCTTCCTCCTGGATTAGCCCATCAGGGTCCTTGTAGCCCACCATCTACACCTGCCCCAATAGACGTCCACAGCCCCATCTTCCCAGCACCGCCATCTGGGTCTGGCATCGTCCCGTGTCTACGCAGCAGTGCACACCTGCTTCTAAGCGACACTGGTGTGATTAAGATGAATCTCCCCAGGGCCTTGCCAGCTGAGTGACAAGGCATGCCCAGGCTCTGTGGAGGTCTCCGGTTATCTGCAGAGTGTGGAGGAAATATGAGTTGAAGTAGGGCACGTGGCCCTCTTCCGGGTAAGGAGCAGGGCTCTCCATCTCCGTCGCGTATAGTCATTTTGACACACATTCACAGGCTGAGGTCTTCACAGCAAACACCCCGTGGCCAAGGTGTTAGGAAAAAGTATAACTCTGTGTCTCGCTTGTCGTGGATGATTTTCATCTTTCCTCATTTCTCACTTCTTCACTTTTATGTTATTTCAGTTAATAGCTAATGCAAGGACTTTTAAACAAAATTCACAATAACACGACAGATACTGAATCTGTCTAAATCTAAGTTAAGTCTCTACCAAACTTATTCTCGGAGAGGCATAAGTCACCTCAGAAGGAGGCCTCCCAGCCGCCTCTTAGAATGCTGTGTGCTTCCAAAATTGGCTTTGGAGTGGAGCTCTGGTTGGGAGAGGCACAAAGTCCTTGAACAGCCTTCATTAATGCCACTTTGGAACTGCAGAAATGGCCCAGTGAAGTAAGTAAAGGATGCCAGGAAACATAACAAAGGCATCGTCAGTGTTGCTTTGGACAAGACCTCCTCTCATGTAAAGAATGTGTTTGTAAAGAAGCCTTTAAAAAAATCAATATAAAAAGCAGGGCTCTCAGGAGGCAGAGCATAGCCTGGAGGATAAAAGAAAACAGAAAGACCTGGGCACAGCACAATCCATGGGAACTGACAATAATAATAAAATATACTTTATGTATTAATTAGGCTGTCCTTTTATGATTGTGCATTTTTGCATTATTACTTGGTCAGTGTAGATTTTACCCAATTTGCTCCACACTGATGAGGATGATGCTGGTTTTTCCTTCTGGTATGTCCCTATAATATGACATCCTGGCATAGGCTAAGCACTGAGTATTTGTTTAGTGAATAGGGAAAACAGTTACTAGTTAATAAGCAGTAGAATTTTCTAGCAGTATACACAAGGATAGGAACAGTGGGCTACCTTTCTCTAATTTACATACTCTACTTGGAAACTCTACTGTGTGTTTGTGTATTTCAGTCAATTTTCACATCTTTTTATTAAAAAGGCTGTGAACTGGATGCTGTACAGACTTAGTCATTGCTGCTGAGTTCTTAGGCAATTCAAGCCTTAGCTGAAGAGCTATGTGCCACCAAGACCCTCCATTACTCAGTTTCCCCAATCACAAAATACAGGTAGTGCCCAATCAGTGGGCCAAGAGAGCACTAAGTGAGATATGTATGAAACACTTGAAATAGAGCTTGGTGCACAGCACTCAATAAAACGTAGCTCTTACAGTCACTATCACCCACTTTACTGATCACAACCAGCAAACGTTTTGTAAAAGAAGAAAACAGTGGGAATGGAAGCTGCAGTGCCCAGAAACTATAGCAAAGGTGTGAGCAATAAAGATCCAATCCACTCTACCTCTCCTGGATACCTGCTGTATCTTGTTCTGCTGTGTCTGTGTCTGCCTGAGTCAAGTGTCAAAGCTCAGCCCACCTGGACGTCCACAGCTCCACTCGCCCCCTGGCACCTCAGTCTCCTTTCACAAGCCCAGTCATCCTCTCCCTGCTTATTCCTGGTACTGGTTTTGGTTTCCTATTGGTGGATATCCAGGAGTTCCTAAGAGGGATACGGTTTCTGCTCCACTGAAAAATAATTATGTCAAAGCAGCACTCCCCAGAATGTTCCTCTTAACACGTTAGTCAAGAAAATGTCCCTGTGGTCCAGGAGTTTGGGGACTGTTTTCATAAAGAACACTAAGCAGATGTTTATATCCCAAGACTGTTTGGCATTTTAAGCATAAATTTTTGTGTTGTATTTCTAAAAGAAAACAAAATAAGATGAACTGTTTGCAACAAAAATAATGTTTTATTTCTGGGCCTCTAAATAAGTTTTCTGAGCAGAAGAGTAGTGAGAAATGTTCTCAGAGGGCTAAAGTGGGAATGGGTGGAGTCCATAAGGTAGGAGACAGTCTTCAGGGGTAAGAGAGGACCTGCAGGCATGTACCTGTGAGAAGACAACTTTGAGTTCGTGGTTTTGGCCTCCCAACATCAGCTTGGCCATGTCCCAGGCATGTGACTTAACAACAACACCATCACCACCACCGTCAACAACAGTAACAGCACCACCATCACCACTATCACCACCATCAACAACACCATCACCACCACTAGCACCACCATCAACAACATCAACACCATAACCAACAACAACACTATCACCACCACTATTACCACCATCAATAACACCACCACCATCACCACTATCATACCCATCAACAACAAAAACAACACCATCATCACCACCATCACCACCATCAGCAACAACACCATCACTACCATAGCCAACAATAACACCATCAAACAACAACAGCATCACTACCATAGCCAACAACAACACTATCACCACCACCATAAACAATAACACCAGCAACAGCAGCAGCAGCACTATCACCACTACCAGCACCACCAGTACCACCACCACCATGACCAGCACCATACTGGGCTGAAAGCCAGGGCCTCACAGATTCTGGGAAAGCACTCTACCACTGATCTATCTCCAGTCTTCTTTTGATTTTTTTTTTTTATTTTGAGATTGGTCTCATTGTATTGCCTAGGCTGGTCTTACATTCATGCTGTAGCCGAGGGGGGCCTTGAATGTGTGATCTTTCTGCAAAAGCCTTCTTAGCAGCTAGAATTACAGAGCAACTAGAATTATGGGCCTGTATCACTGCATCTAGGTCCTTCTAGAACTTCGGCCTCATCCCAATCTCCTAAGTCCTTCCCAGACTGTAGACATTACTACTCCACATTCAGATTGATGCTTAGTGACCACATATAAGGGAACACACAGCTTCTTCAGCATTAAAATGGGGATAATATTAGCTCCTTCCAAAGGTCATTGTGCAAATCAAATTAGAAAACTTAGAAGCACATAGTGTAGTCAATATGTTTAAACATAAAATGAACACAGGCCATTAATGTTCTTTTTCCATATTTTATTTCTTTGTTATCGCATTTTATTTCTTTATGCCATTTAACATGACATCTCTAAGAGTAGGCCATCACTAAAGCTCTGTCAAATAAACAAATAAACAAGAGGCTTTATTAAATGGGTAATTAATCAAACCATAGGAAGGTGGCAATGGGCCATGTATGCAAACACTGGGAAGAATAGCACCTTGATTAAGTTGAACACAATACATTTTGTCACTGCTGGCCATTCTCACTGCAAATGCCACCGTCTTTTCTTAGTTGGATGCTTTTCGCGCAACTGCGTTACTTCCAGAATGAGGGCAGCATTTGCACGAACCGTGTTTTGGTACTACGTACTGGATGTATTCAGACAGACTGAATAGGGCTTTCCAACGCAATCATGTGAACAATGCAGTCCTATCTCCCTCCAGCCAGAGGCCTGGCAGTGCAATCTGGACAAGGTTATGAAAACAGCTTCGGTTCCTTGGTTGTGTGATGGTTTGTAAGGAAGTTGTTATGCCAAGGTGATTTGTTCTGGTTCATCATTGGGTATGCAAGTGTGAGAAGAAAATTCTCATAAATAAGGCCTTTGGTGAGGAAGCCGGCAGGGTGGCTGCAAACAAGGGCTGAAGTTGCTCAGAAAGAACCATTCTAACCCAAGCAGGAGATAACTTGATGTAGCTATGCTATGTGTCCGAATGGGTAATGGATTATATTTGGGGCAGGGCTTAACTCAGGTGGGGTGCTAATGAGAAACAGGAAAGAGACATTGTTCCCCAGAAACAGCTGCTCAGGGAATCCTTCCCCCACCCACTTCCTGTTAACATTCCATCTGGTTTAACCATTGGGTTTATTAATAAAAATATGTTTTCAGGGATTCTAGAACCTTCTTTATTCCCTATATAAAGAGCTCGAGATAATATGTAATGAAGTATGTAGAAACTCTTTCAGAATTGACGGTTCTCCTAAAGCAATTAATGTCAGATCCATTTGTAACTCTTATGTCTTAAGCCATAAAGTGGAAGGGGGAGAAAACCTTCTTGAAATTATATTGGTATTTAGAAAAAGCTTTGAAATCGAAATGTTATATAACTCCCTCATTTAGGTCTCTAACTTCGGGGTGGGGGGACAGTCTGAATGTGGTTGATGTAATCATCTTCCTACTAGAGACAGTGAGCAGCAAATATGTTTTAACATGCTGTCTAGCTAGGGCATTCTAGAAATGACAACGCCAGCCACATTAAGCTGCGAAGTTATTCCATCTTCTAAATTACAATTCCCAAAATCATGCCGAGTCATTTCAGTGACTCTAACTTATTTTACTTGGCAAATCTGGGGAGCCTCTTTTTCTAAGGGTGAGACTACAATGTGTAAAAAGGAATAGTCTGTGACTGAGAGCTTTCGAGGGTAATGGACAAGACTATCAGAGACACATTTGTTATGAGCTCTGAAAATATAGGTGAAGAAGAATTAATTCTCCCTAGTGACCAGAGAGGGTTAGTTAGAGTGATGAGAGAAAGTGGAACGCAGAGCCCTGCGGAGTGAAGGAGAATATGTCCATGGTTATTCTCAAGTGCACAGCACAGTCGGAGGCCATTAGCCATTCAGGAACATATTAAGCAACCTAGTCCTAGTCTACCCAAAACTGGATCGTAGCCATAGAAATAGTAGCCTGAGAGATAGCTAGGCCTAGGATTCTAAAATCTCTGTTAGTGCAGGTGGTGCAAGCTACCCCTATGTTACACGTTGCTTCCACTGAATGGCACCAAGTTGAAAAGGTCTCTTATCTCCTTGTCATTCATTGAGTTCCCTGCCATGTCCCAGCAGTCAGCCAGGCCCAGGATGCAGCCAACTCCCTGATTTCACGGTGCCAATATTCTAATTAGGCAAGATAGACAGTATCCAAAAACAAACAATAGGTAGAAAAGAGAATATGTCAAGAAATAATAAAAGCTACACAGAGTGCTAGAGCTGGGTAGTGTGGTAGACAATAACCAGGGAGGGCATTCAGCTTGGAAGATAGCCAGAAAGGATCTTTCCAGAGAGCTGACATTTAAACTAAGATCTGAATCACAGAGAAAAGGAGCTAAATATACAAAGCTCCAAGGGAAGGCCAATGCAGACAGAAATCCCAAATAGTTACGACTCCAAACAATGACTTCTTTAGCTAACTCCTCTACATAGCAGTAATTTAGAAAGCACTCAGAGGGGTAGCCCCTCATGCATCTGTAGGCAGTTCTGGGTCATTTAGGAAGCTTTGTTACTGATATGATGTGGGAGTGGTTTCTTATTAATAAAGAAACTGCCTAGGCCCCTTGATAGGCCAACCCTTAGGTGGATGGAGTAAACAGAACAGAATGCTGGGAAAAAGAAGCTTAGTCAAGGGAGTCGCCCATGATTCTCCCACTCCAGACAGACACAGGTTAAGATCCTCCCTGGTAAGCCACCTCGTGGGCTACACAGAATATTAGAAATGGGTTAGAACAATATGTAAGAGCTAGCCAATAAGAGGCTACAGATAACGGGCCAGGCAGTGTTTAAAAAAATACAGTTTCCATGTAATTATTTCGGGGCATAAGCTAGCCATGCGGGTGGCCGGGTGCCAGGGACGCAGCCCTGCCGCCGCTCCTATCTCTACAGAGTGGCGCCCAACGTGGGGTGCCAAATGTGGCGGTTTAGATTAATGAAGACCAATAGTAATAGTAATCAAACAACTTTAATGGAAAAACCAGACTCAAGAAACCAAGGTTCCAGCGGAGTACCAGAAGCAGGAAGGGGCGCCCGCGGCTTCTGCACACCCAATTTATCAGTAAACATTTGCCCGAGATGAGCCCACCCCCAAGGAGTGGGCTTATCCCTACACTGATATTAGCCAAGACCCTTACCAGCTGTAAGGCCTTAGATAAGACATTTCAGTGATCTCAAGTCTGCTGTTTATTCTCATCTTCCAGTAGGCCAGCCCAACCTAGTGACAGTATAGGATTCCAGAGAGAAAAAAATAATAAATCTCTCCAAACCTAACGTCATAATAGGTACATCATCACTTCTAGAGTCTATAATGGGGTTAATATCAAGGCAGGTGATAGGTTCAGGCCAAATTATAGGGAAGGAGATTAAACTCTGTCTCTCAATTTAAAAAGCTGAAAGGTCACATTGCAAAGGCGGGTTATATAAATAAGAAGTGATGTATCCTGTCTATGGGTTGGCAACCTCTGCTGCCCAACTCAATGTCAGGAGTGAACTGGGTCAGCGTAAAGGCTCTCTGTTGATATGACCATGAGCTAATAGACCATGCTATCAAGGAGGAAGCAGGACCTGCAAGGGTGAGTATGTGCAACTAATAGTCAGGGGAAGCTTCATCCAGTCAATGGCTATCTCCTCGTCCTGCTCAGACGAATTAGCAGGAAGCTGGAGTTATTGTGTAGTAAGTCACCTGGTTCCCATACAGGAGTCTTTCCATCATCAACGCTGTCCCCCTGGCAACAGATTCTCTGAGACATTTGCCATCACCATAGGACAACAAACACAGACCAAGTATGCTTTAACTAGAGACTTGGTTCTTACCACAAAAAAAAAAAATCTTATTGACAAATGAACATGAAGATAGTTCCTTTATATAAAAATTTTATTTTCTGCTATCCCAACAGCTTCATAGTTTATTGAAATATTAATAGTAATATCACAATGACATTGCTGAAAATTTGCCTTTTTCACATTACCTTGATTGCCAAATTGACAAAAACAAATGTTGCCATTTAGAAACTATGTATATTCAAACTGTTTTCTTCTACTGAAGTATAAATATCAAAAGTGGTCAGTTCCCTGACCACACAGTGACATCTTAGAGACCAAGAACTTGCTTTGTTCATCTTCATGTAGCCAGAGGCTGGCACACACTGCATCTGCACCCAGTAGGCCATGAAAATATATTCATGGAAGAAATGAATAAAATCTTCCTTTGGAAGAAGATAAAAATAAAATCCATCGGAAAGATTTATCAACTGTACTAGCTTGAGGTCTTCGTGTCCTTTGAGACTCTCCAATTTCAAACAGCCTGTTGACTGAGCACCACAACGAAGTGCTCAGCCTTTAAGAAAACCAGGTTGGTTTCTATTACATAGTCTAATGGATTTGGAAATTGTTCTGTTGAAAACATCTAATTTTTTAATCTAATAAGTGCTGAATAGGTAAATTCCGATTCCTGGAAAAATGTTTACGCACGCAATGATTTAATTCCTAATAAATACAGCATTAATGCCTCATGAATGCATATTTATCAGAGAGTTTAAATGTCTAGCATTTGGTATCTCGTTAGGGTTAGTAGAGGCGGTGTGACTGGCATTGTAAGATGCTGACCTTTCAAGGTGACCCAACATGTCGATGACCACGTCTCAAAGTGGGTGATTTATCATTTCATTCTGGGAGAGTGTGACAAAATTCTCCACTGTTATGGTGTATGTTGGGCACACTGATAGTGATGGATAGCCTTTTATATTATACAGTTTAAAATGGACAGATGGGGCTGGGACAACCTACGTCTTCTGGTTCTGATATTTTTCAAAAGTGTGCACCCTTCAAGGAATCCAGACCTGAAACAAATAAGAAATGGAGATTTTGCTATGCATAAAACAGCAGCTCCAACCTGGATCTTGTGGCCTTAGAAACACCTCCCTTTCCTTTCTCTCAATAGCTGGCACCGGCATACCCTGAAAGGTATTAGAGCCACTTCATTCCTAAGCTGTATGAGGACAACATTTCTCCTTTTCTTCATGCAGTAGGTGACCAGAGCAAGGCTTACTAAACAGGTGCACCAGATCAATAAAAGATATTTCATTCCATTTTTATGACTCAGCTGCTGGGCTCTGCAGTCTCCGCAGTTATTAAGAATTCTCTCCCGTGGCTGTAAATGTGTCAGTTTATCAAGGGGTTCTTCAAAAGTGGGGGCACTGAAACACAACTTCTCATTTTCAGATTGAAAAATTAGATTTTAAGAACTTTGAAACTCAGACATTAGAACTGGAGAGGTGGCTCAGCAGTCAAGAGCACATGATGCTCTCGAGAGGACCTGGGTTTAAGTCCCAGCACCCACGTCAGGTGGCTCACAGTCACCTGTAACTCCAAATCAGGCACCTGCACACATGATGCAAAACTAAGAACTGACTTCTCCTTTCTTTCCCAATCCTGCTGCCACGCCCAGTTTCTGAGATAAGTGTGAGAGAAGGTACAAGGATGGAAACATAGGAAGTTAAGATACAGGCCGCTTAGTTCCTCTGTCATCTAAGAAGGAAATCCTCTCTTCCCCTGGACCAGCACCCCTTTTTGTCTGTGTGCCATTGACAACTTGTTCATTTAAAATCATTTAATAATTTCTAAATATACTCCCGGCTCCATTATTCATTTGCTCCATATATCAATGCTCTCCAGTCAGCAGGCCAAATATTAGGACATTTAATAAATGAGAACAGGAGGCACAGCGTGTGCACATAGCTAATTCAAGGGCAAACACAAAGCCTGAACATTACCAAAACAAAAAAAAATCATCAGGCTGGCTATAAAAGAATTTTCCACTCTTCTGTGTAAAATTTCCCTAAGACTGGAGGGGAGGGGAGGGGAGGGAAGGGAGCCATCATGGTACAGCAGGTTCCTATGCTGTGTGAGCCAAAATATTTTTGCAAAAGCAACCAAGTTAACCTCAAAGGGATCAAAATTAAGTGGGAAAAGGAGCAAGCACAGTTCTGTTTCTAGAAATTAAAACTGTGGGATTTGGGGGACTGGAGAGACAACTCAGTAGGAGAGAGCATTGGCTGCTCTTCCAAAGGATCCAGGTTTGGTTCCCAGCACCCACACAGTAGCTCACAAGCACCTATAAATGCAGTTTTGGTCCCAGGGGATCCAATACTGATGTCCTCTTCTGGCCTCCACAGGCACCAGGCACACAATTGTGCACCGACATATACATGCAGACAAAACACCCATACATATAAAATAAATATAAAAATTGAAATGAAAAAAATCCCAAGATTTCTATGCTCCAAACTTAACTCTATGCACTCTCTTTCTGGACTCTTCCATAAATACAGACTGCACTTTCTAAAAGGAGATCTGAGGTCACCAACCTAGTGAAAGGTGGTTTCTCTCTGGATTCATCAAGATGAATTACAATGGGAACTACATGGATGACCCTACATTTTCTATACTTTGAAAGACAAAGTAATTAAAACGTAATTTTGATAATGCCTTTTACTTACCCCCAACATCTCCAAACTATTATTTGTAACACAGAACCTCAGAACATTTTATCTCAACATGATACCCATTTAAAATTATGTTAGTGAGGCATTTGCAACCTTGGTCTTCAGAACCAGCATGTATGTTCTACCAAGAGAACACCTCAGTTGAGATGACTGTGTGCCAATGACTCAGGGCCCTGGGCAGCTAGTAGCTGGCACAGAGCTCCAGGAAAGCGCTGTGGGACAATAGTCTTTTATCCTGTCACTTGTATTATTTTTAATAAAATGCTGATTGACCAGTAGCCAGACAGGAAGTAGAGGTGGTGTGACCAGGCAGGAAGTAGAGGCAGAACAATGAGAACAGGAGAATTCTGTGAAGAGAAAAAGTCAGTCAGCAGTTGTGACCCAGCCACAGAGGAAGAAAGATGTGACTGCCTTGCTGAAAAAGGTACCAAGCCACGTGGCCAACACAGACATGAATTGTGGGCTAATATAAGTTATACAAGTTAATAAGAAGCCTGAGCTAATAGGCCAATCAGTTTATAATTAATGTAGACCTCTGTGTGATTCCTTCAGGACTGAATGACTGCAGGACCGGGTGGGACAGAAACCTCGGTCGACAGGAAAGCACAAACTGTCCCTCAAATTCTGTGATACTCTCCCCTCAGAGACACGCTCACCTTCCTCCTCCCAGCCTTGATACTTCTAACCTCCATCCCAGAGGGGACCCCCAAATGCAACACAAATTTCCTATTCCAAGAGAGCCTCCTATCCACCTGAAACCCAGGAGGGAAAGCCGTACATCCATCTTAGAGAGGCCGACCTCATGCAAGAGGCAGAGAGGCTGGCAAACCGGGCTCCGGGAGCCCACTCCCTCCTCCTTGCCAATCTCCTCGCCAGTCCATTTGCATCCTGGAGAGAAGAGAGGCCTCCCAAGTTGCTTTTTGTGCCACAATGGGCCATAATTTCTAAGGTAGCTCCCAGCGAGTCAACGACTGCTAATGGCAGCCTCACATTAATGCTGTAGCCCCCAGATAAAAGGGTGGATGTTTGTTTGGCCAGCCCATTGAAAACTCCAGGCCCCAGCCCATTTACAGAGCATTTCCACACAGATAAATGAGACGCAAATCATGTGTACCTGACTGCGAATGAATAGCTTGCTTGCACAAGGCAAACTCTGAAATCTCTATTCTTCAGAGAGATAGCAAAGACTAATGACATGCTCTTGTTTCCACCTGAGACTAAGTGGCTGTTTCCAGAGAGAAACAGACCTGAGCCTTACACCCTAACTCACCCCCACCCCCCAAAGAGACTGAATTACTGCAAGGATCAACATATGGGCCCCAGAAAAACCTTACAAAAGACCACAAATAGCAGTGTTACCTTTGAACTCTGTCCCCCCAAAAAGTGCTTCAGCTCAAAAAGACACAGCAATGGGATAGCTGAACTGCTCTGGTTATCCTGTTTATTTTGAGCTCCACTGGGCCTGGACTTTGTAACATCAAGGGAAGCACAGAGCCAAGCTTGAATATGATGCTGGACGTGTATATTCAAGTTCAGAATTCATGTGGGAACCACCAAGCCAGGCCGATTTCTCCAAACCTATGGGAAAGGAGTTTCCAGACACTGTGGGACCCCGTTGCTTTGGAAATGGTGGGTTAAACAGCCCATTGCCTGGCTTGTGCTCCAAGATTTGCAGAGTGAGACTTGGGTACATGCAAGTGGTCAAAGGGAGGCTCAGGTCGGTTTCTGGCTTAGCTAGGAAGATGGGTTTGTTTGTTCTGTTAGTTGCACATTGAGTCAAATAAACCCATCGATACCGAATGTTACTTCTGAGTGAGTTTTTAAAAATTACATCTCTAGTAAGAATATTGATCTGTTCTATTGAATTCTTTAAAGACCCTTTTCAATTTTTCAGTGTCAGTCACTGCTAATCTACTTTTTTAAAAAGTAGATTTCATAACATTATCTTTGCCTCTTAATGTAATCATGGCTCTTAGATGTCTACTACGGTAACAGTGGGTCCTTTTATACTGTGTCTAATGTTCCTGCTGTAGTACTGGGGTCACTGCCCTTTGGAGCATGTGGATTGATAAAGTGCACCTGGAGAGAACAGAATAGGTATCAGGGAGAAGTTCCTTACAGAGGTAGATATACTCTCTATTAGAGTGTATCTACACATGCCAGATACACGCTCCCAGACCTTTCTGAAAGAAGCCAGTGACAGAAACCACCAGACTGCTCTCTGAGTCACCCTGGAGGTATATATTCCAGCCTCATCCACAGCTACAGGTTTGGAGACTTCTGAAGTCTCCACTAGGGTTAATCCAGTGATGCTCGTGGAATCTCACATCAGCTTGCAGTTGTATATTTTCTTCAGGTAGCAGGTTTTAAAACATACCTGAATGTCCTATCTCTGGTTTCTTTTCTTTCTCCATTACCAGAGCATTCTATAACACACACACACACACACACACACACACACATACACACACACACACTCACGTATGTGCACATGCATGCACGTGAGCACACACACACACACACACATACTACTTGTTCTCAAATTCTATTAATGATATGATTTGGTCAGACCACAGAGAGTAGTGACACCTTGGCATGCTTCCTGGATGTCAGGATAGTCTTACCCACAGAGAACATGCATCCCCCACCTGAGTCAGAATCTCAAAACACCATCAAGGTGTGCTTGATCCATGAACCAGCTGGGTCCTACGTTGGGGCATGGTGAGGTGTTGCGGGTGTAATACCTGATGATATGCTGTGGCATCTAGATTACAAGAGGGAAATGTGTAAAAGATTTCTGTTAAATCATTCTTGGGCTTCTTCATCATCTGGCCCAGCAGACAAAAGTTATTAAAAATTGGTTCTTGTATTTCTTAATCTTCTCAAATATTACTAACAAAAAGCATTTCTTGAAGTCCCTTTCTTACCTTCCCTCTCTTTCCCCAGGTAGCTTGTAGACTGAGATTTCTTGTTCATCTCCAGGCCACCTGGACCTGAAATAATCACACAGATTATTA
This sequence comes from Alexandromys fortis, assembly GCF_014885135.2. NCBI lineage: Eukaryota > Metazoa > Chordata > Mammalia > Rodentia > Cricetidae > Alexandromys > Alexandromys fortis. The sequence continues at coordinate 1,049,485 of NW_026067989.1, forward strand.
GTTACAACACTGCTTGGCCAATAGCTTATGCGTACTTCTAGCTAACTATTACATCTTAAATTAACCCATTTCTATTAATCTGTGTATCGCCATATGGCTGTGGCCTACTGGTAAGTTTCCATGTGGCATCTGTGTCATTCGGCTATATGTGTCATACAGTGGCTATATGACATCTCCCTGACTCCACCTTCTTTTCTCCTATATCTCTGCTTAGAATTCCCACCTTGCTCTATTCTGCGCTGCCACTGGCCCAAAGAAGATTCTTTATTAACCAATGGTAAAAAAAACATATTCACAGCATACAGAGGGGAATCCCACATGAGTACTTCCTCCTCTTCCCTGCTCCTTTTCCTTGCACTCTTCCTTTCTGTCTCTACCTAGTCTTAGTTGGGTAAACCTTAGCCTCTTTTCTTGTTCATGCTCAGCTTTCAAAGTTTCCATAATAAAATTGGGGGCCTGACTCAGCTGTTCCCAGCACAAAACAGGGAGGTATGATGAAGAAAAAGGTGAATATATATAAGTATACATACATGTGGGGGTGTCTCTTTCCTTGCCATAGCATCCTTGTGAACTCTGCAAATAGACATCCAGTGTTGGCTGGAATCACCCAAGCTGCTCCCAGGCACAGTCGAGCTATTTCCCCTTTATTTTTCTTTCTGGGAGGGATATAATTTCTCAAAATGGTCCTCGCTGTTGCCCGGCTGGTTTTGTTCCTCCTTGATAAGCTGCGGTTTGGAAAATGGGTACAACATCTTCATTTATTACAGATCACCTATTCCTCTCAGCCCCATACCAATCCCATCCCTCTCACATCCTCATGAGACGTTCTCATTCCAGGAACCCTCTAAGAATTTTTACATTCAATTGTGAGACTTTCTTTGAAAGAAGAGAGAAAAAAAAAAAGAAGTAACTCAAAGTTGAAATATTACCCACAAATAGAGGAGGGAAGACGCTTTTTAAAAAGAGCAGAGAAACAGCAGATGAAAGATTGGGAAACAATTTGCTTTTTAAGAAAAAGATTTAGACGCAGAAAAGAATGGCTACAGTAAAGAATAAAAATAAAATTGCCAGAGGCTAGCCTGCAAAAAAAAAATGAGGGGCATAAATCAGAAGAGGAAATTTAAAGTTTGTCTGACACAGTCTTACAGATAGGCCTTTCAAATGCCCCATGCCATTCAAACTTGTTTGGATGTATCCGATATCCCCTGTATTCATCCTGAGCTTTAGATATCACTTAGTTGGAAGACAGGATATGTTTAAGATGTACTGTTCCGGTCACAATGCTGTATTATGTACTTACAATGTGCTCCCTGCTGGGACACAGCTCAAAATACCAAAAGAAACGGAAGACAGAACAGCAGGATCAACCCCATTTCTGTCCATAATGTGGTCCAAGTGAACCCCAGCCCTTGAACTCAGACTTGTTTGTTCTCAGCCTCTGCGCAGTTGTACGTGGACTTGGTGAGAGACGCGGGATGTGAGTGACTCCTGATGGATGGATGTTTGAGATCCGGAACAGATTGAGATCTACTTGTCTGTCATTACGTTTCTCATTTGCCCATATCCCATGCAGCCGGAAAACAACATTACCAGCCTCTGGAAAGGCAGAATGCATTCAGAATTGTATAGGAGCTGGGTAATGTCGAGTGGTTCCAACGGCAGTGTGGGAGTTGTTTTGGTTCGATTTGACTTAAGTCAGGAAACAATGGATATGTTTGTCATTTTCTCAACACAATGCCATCCCGAGCCACTTGTGGCCAGTAGGGTCTCAACACCACAGAGTGTTCCAGCCAGCAACTGCCATCTGCCAGGATGCTACAAATGTCAGGGGTCTCCAGGGTTCTTCAAAGCCTGCCTCTGCTCTCAGCAGTGCTGAATGGCATACCAAGCCATATTTTGCTTCTATAATCATTTCTACAGGGACGGAAAAGAATGTATCTCCTGATTTAGATGAGAAGCTCAAGAGATGAGAACACATACGCACAATCAAAACAAAAGTCATGGTCATTCTGCTCAACTGAAGAGAGGGAGGGGATGCTGTATTTCAGAATCACATGACTCATTTCTGAGCTCATGCTTGATGGAGAAGCTTTTTTTTAATCTCATAAGATATAGTCAAGCAAGAATTAACCAGAAAATCATAAGTAATCAATACAAATGTCTACTATGATAGAGAGAGCACCAATTTTTGATAATAAAAAATAGTTTGTTATTTTTATGCTGTGTCCCATAAGAAAAAAAAACGGATAATTAAAGGCAAATAACTTTCAGCAAGTCACGACTTTCACAAACCATCAAAGTGGAATGGGTTATAACTCAAGCTTTTGGTCCTCTAGGTCAACAGTGAGGAAGGGTTCAGTTGGGCGCATCTGTCTGTTTTGGAGCATTCGTGCACATACGATCAGCAAGTGGTGTGCCTGGGACTTGGATGACCCTTGGTTGCTTTACCTATGTTTCCTGTGTCAGCAGTGGTTGTTGTCTGGGGAAGCTATGGGAGTAAGCTATTGCCTCAAGCAGATGAGCCCAGGTGTATCAACCCACTGGTCGTCACCATGTGTTCTGATATGCAGTAAGAAAGGGCAAGCCCCAGTACACAGGCACCCATCCAGTGACTGCCTACAACATGTTTGCTATGTTCCATTGGACAAAGGAAGTCACGGGGCCAAACCCAGGGGCAGTGCAGATAGGAAATTCTAAGAAATAAAATAGGGGGCAGAAGCCCAACAGGTCCATGGTTCCAACAACTTACCAGAGACATATTCTTAGAAATAGTTTTATGTGTCAGGAGACCAAAGCTCTAGGAGACTTGGAGTCATGTAGTCACATGTCTAACTGGAGCACAGATGTCTTCAAACCCTTCCTGTAACAGATGAGAAAAATTCAATTCAAAGAAGTGGATTTTTTTTTTACTTGCCCCAAATCGTGTGACTAGCTTGATAGTTCATGGTGAAGGTACCGGAAAGCATTTGGTGGGATCACTGGCTATGCTTAATATAGGAAAAAAAAAATCTGCTAGGGCTTTAGAGTTGGGAACATATTTTAACAATGAAATAAAATGGAAAGACAGAACTCAGGTGGGTAAGAAACAAGAGAAAGTCACCTGACGTCCATGGTGCCCTCAGGCTTTTCTGGAGGTTGCTTGTATGAAGAAGTTTTGGTTGTTTTTGAGACACCATCTCCCTGTGTAGCATGTGCTGGTTTCAAACCTCCTACTCATTCAGAGAAGGTCTTGAATTCATCATGACTCCCCTGCTTCAGCTTCTTAAGGGCAAAGATTTCAGGTGTGTGCCACCATGCCCCATTATTTTTAGCATAGGTTAGGCAGCACTTCCCAGACTTTGGTGCGCCTCTGAAACATCAATAGATTTGGAAACATTATGATTCAGGAGGTGGGGTCTGAGACAATCATACCCTATCTGACTCAGGAGGCAGGGCCTGCACTGCAGTTATAACCCACTCCTGGGTGAGGCTAATGTTGCTTGAGGTAGCAGCACGCTGGAAGTCAGTCTTACCTATATTAACTCCTCGTCCTCATCTCTATCCATAAATCTCTCCTCCCTGACATCACCCCTGCTCACAGGGTCAAGGAGAAAGCTGACTACTGTTCAGGAACGCCCAGGGAGAGCCCTCCTTCCATGCGTGCTCGGTGCCTTGAGACAATCCTCACCTGTGGTTTTGCTAGGAACAATAAGGAATTCAAAGAACATCTGAAACCTGGGCTTCTGCCCTGACAGTGTTCCCCAGGGAGACTCCTTGCTTTGATCTCTAGACCCTTCCTCCTGAAAACAGTCTTCTCAGGACTGCAGTCCTTTCTCACTGAGGCAGAGATGAATTTTCTCCCACTTCCTGGCCAGGCCACTTTATCTGAAGGGCGTTGAGAAAGCAGAAAGCAGCGGTAGGCTAGAACCGTGACAGGAAACAAAACGAAGACAATAGCAGTGTATGGTTTCAAGCAAACTGCTACCACAACACCTGGGGCTCGAGCTCCTGGCGAGCTCTGGGAAATTAGAACAGGCTTCAGTATTCTCCACCTCAGCTAAGAGTGAGTTGAAATTCATTTTCCAGATCCTGGAGCGTGCTCCAATAGATTTAGTTACAGCCCACTTGAGAGTTGTTTGGGCATAGGAAGAACATGCCAGAAAGAGGCTTTCTGGAAGAGTCTTTGGGGTCTCCCAGTAGACTCTTCCACTCATAAAGGCAGCTGCAAAGAGCGTTCAGAGGAGGCGGGAGTTCCTCTGCCTTAGGCACACTAGGAGAATTAGCTAGCTTCCTCTCGTCACTTCTTGCTTTGGAGAAAGAGACGCTTAAGAGGTGGCTCTAAGAAAATGGAGTAGTGGTGATTTCCTGCACTAGAAACAATGCCGTGCTCTGACCTTTCACTGGGAGAGGAACTATCCTCCATCGTTGTGTAATTCACTCAACAGTGCTTGATTCTATAATTCAGAGTCAACTGCTAGAGTCTGCAAAATTCCCACCAACCGCCAGGCTCAACAGAATTACACCACACCTTTGAATAACCTCCAATTGACTCTGACATATCAAGGACTGTGTGAAAGAGTTGAATGTAATTTAAAAACTGCTGACTTATATAAGGCACAGATTTATTCAGACCAAACAGGGAGACAGAATGCTTCTGATGTGAGATTATGTTGTCAACTTGGACATGACAAAGGAAAAAAAAAAAACAAAAACAAAAAAATATTGCTCGAGTTTTGAAAATCTTTCCCCTTGTGAAGATATTGGAGTCAGGAAGAAAATGAGCTTTGGGTAAGCCCCTCTAAATGCCAGGTACTGTGACAGAGTCTTCATTTGTCATTTATTTGGGCCTGTCTTTCCCCCAGAGACCATCAGAGAAACTCATTTACCAAGGAAAGCTATTTGTCTGACTTAATACAGTTGCAGAGAACAGTGCTTTGGTGGAGAATGATTTCTGGACTAAGCTAGACTCTGTCCCAAAAAGGCCTGTTTGGACTAGTTAAAGCTCATGGTATTATTATTTATTTCTGTTTGATGTTCAGGCCGTAAGGGAGTTTTGACTTTAAGTTTGTCAATCTTGATAACTAATCTAATTCATTTGGTGTTGTGTAATTAATTAAGTCCCTCTAAGATTCTTATGTTGAATTCCTAACTCATCCCACCTCAAAATGAAGCACTATTTGAAGACAGGTTTTTAAAGGAGCATCCCGGCTAGTTTTAACTAGCAACTTGACATCCTAGCATTAGCTGGGCAGAGAACCTGAGATAAGAAATAGGCCTGTGGACATGTCTGTAGAGATTGTCTTCATTGTTAATTGATGCACTATTTCCAAGGTAGAAAGTCCTGAAATGTGTAAGGAAGCTAAGCACAAGCCTGCCTGAGAGCCAGCAAGCAAATCTTCCATGGTCCTTGCCAGGCTACTTTGGCTTTGAAGTGAGTGCCTTGATCAGAGATAATGCTGTGTGTAGTTTCAAGCAGACCTCCCCTGAGTGCCTGCCTTAACTTACCTCAGTGTGGTAGTTTGAATGTATTTGCTCCCCATAAACTTATAGGGAGTGGCACTATTAGGAGGTGTGAATTATTGGAGTAGGTATGGCTTTACTGGAGGAAGGGTATCACTGAGGCAGTGGGCTTTGAGGTCTCACATACGTTCAAGCCTAGTGTCTCAGTTCACTTCCTGTTCCCTTAAGATCAAGATGTCAGCTCCTTCTCCAGCACCATGCCTGCTTGCACACTGCTGTGTCCCACCATGATGATAAACCTCTGAAACTGTAAGCCAGTCCCGATGAAATGATCTCCTTTATAAGAGTTGCTGTGGTCACAGTGTCTCTGCACAGCAATAGAAACCCTAACTGAGACACTCAGTGATGGATTGTGACTTGCAATAAACTCTTTTTTCATAGTATTTACTTTGGGTCAAAGTATTTTTTTTTAGCATAGTAACAAAAACAAAACTAGACCAAGAGGTTTAAGCTTTCGTGAGATCACAAAGGTGAGTCTTAATCCAATATGACTGCTGTTGCAATCAGTGTGAGCTGCTATAATAAAATACCTAGATGTGCAATTTATAAAGAATTCATATTTAACTCTCACAGTCCGATAAACAAGGAAATCCAAGATGGAAGCACCATGCATGGTGTCTAGGGAAGGGCCTGGTATCTCCTTTTAAGATAGTACTTTCCTTCCACATCCTTTGGAAGGGAGAAATGTTGGCTCCTTGGATAGCAGAAAGGACAGAAAAAGCAAGAGGAAAGAATTCTCAGATACCTCTTTGTAAGGCTAAATGCAGTTTCAAGCATGACTCCTTTGTTTTAATCACTTCCCAGAAGGCTTTTTTTTTTTTACCATGACCACAATGTGATTAAATATCAATATTTAGGTGTGTGGGAACATTCAGATCATAACAAGTGATGCTCTCCTAAGAGAGCAGAAGGGCCTAGAGAGAAGATTCAGCAGTTAAGAACACATGCTATTCTTGCCAAGGACAGGGGTTCAATTCCCAACACCCACATGGTGACTTACAAGCAACCTTAACTCCACTTCCGGGAGATCCAGCACCCTCCTCTGAGCATCAGGCACACACACATAGTGCACAGACACACGTGAAAACAGAACACTCAAACACACAAAAATAAGCAAATCTTTTTAATTTTTTAAAGAAGGGAGTAGAAGACAGGTGCACAGAAGGAGGATGCTGTAAAGGTACAGGGAAAAAAATCAGACCCTTGCAAGTCAAAGAGAAGGGGCACAGGAGAACTTTGACTCTGAACATGATCTTGGACTTTTAGCCACTAGGACTGTGGGCAAATGCATTTCTTTTGTTTAAGCCACTGACTCTATAGTATTTTGTTATGACAGTCCTATGAAGCTGATATAGTTGGGCCCCATTGTTCTTCTTCAAGAAGGCACTTCCAAGAGGGGGAGATTAAACACTGGAGAAGTCAGCTGTGCTGCAAAAAACTAGTTCTCCCCTGCTGTTTGAATGTTCCCCTGAAACAGAAACTAATTACAAACGCAGATTAAATAGAAAGTAATGGGGGCTTCGCTACTCATTTTAGTGACCGGTCTATTTTTCTCTAGGCCAGGAGGCAACACAGAACACTCAACAAAGGTTTGCGCCCAGCCTCCAGCCTAAGATAGTATTTTACACTGTCAAGTATGAAAGCCAGCTGGTGGATTATTTTGGTTGTTGCTGCTGTGGTTTGTTTGTTCCACATAAACACACATTCAGATTCCTGTCCTGACCATTTCAGGCCAGATATGTCATGAATTTCCAGTATCCAGTACCAGCCACCTGTCACCTGAGGGACTCACTGTTTGACTATGGCTCAAGTCAGACTAGACATGGCTTCTAGCCATGAACATCCTCCTGAGCAGGCCCAAAGCCATAATGAAGAGAAGCTGATGGGTAAACACCCTCTCCTTCTCCTCATGGGTGAAGGCTGTGTCCAGAGCTGCTCAGAATGGCACCAACCCTGGTTGCCCCTGTCACCACTGGCTTGCTAACGCAGCTTCACTGGCTGCCCATCCTCCTGCGGTTCCGCTTCCTGGGAACATCGCTCAATTACACTGCCTTCAACTCCTTGCCTTAGAGGCTCCTAGAGGAACCTAAATGAAGATGCCAGGCTATCAATAGAGGCTCCAAGCAGCTCCTTTTCCTGTATCTGGTACCCCTAGAGACCACTAGCTATCTAAGAGAAATGCAGCCATCTTTAGTTGGCTCTGGAAGAATTGGCACAATGTGGCACCTAACTAAGGTTAGAAGGCCAAGAATCAGGCTGAGGTAAGCAAGGTCCTGCAGTCAGAACCTTATGTTTGGGATAATCCTGACTATAGAGCCCAACACTTCTTAGCTTTCATCACCAGCTTTCCGACGCCTTATTCCACTGCCCAGACCTCCCCCTTGCAAATGGATACTCAACCACCAGCAGCCGGGTGAGGAAATATGTCAAGAGCCTTCTTGTCATATCAAATAAAAATTAAAAACTAAGCGAAGGCTATAGGTGTGACATGCCACCAGCTTGCAAGAGGGAAATCTCTCCCCTTACCATGCATTGGCAGGGACAAGTGGGACAACCCAAATACACAGCGAGCTCAAATGGCGGGCAGCTGGAAGCCAGTCCCCTTCTTCCGCTCAGACTTCTCCTTGTCCTGAACTGAGCCTCCCCAGGCTTCTTACAGTCCCGTGAGCCACCATGTTTCCTCTGGCTACAGAGTGAACTCTTCTGTCTGCACAGACTACGCCCCTCCTCTAGCCAGTGTGTTCCCTTCCTCTTCAGAATCCACATAGACTTTCTAAAAGGAAGATTTCCAGAAACCACAACCAGGTCAGATCTCCTGGAAACACTGGCACAAATAGCTTTCCTTTGAGAAGGGCACTCCCCTCGTAATTGCTTTATATCTACACCTCTCCCGGAGGTCAGCTCCCCAGGGGCTGGAGCAGCATCCACTTCTACTTCTATGGGCTCAGCAACAATCAGAAGGCCCAGCACCCATCAGACACCAAATAAACAGCTGTTGAAAAGATTTTTTTAAAAAAAAATGAATGAACACACTATTAAGCAGCCCAGTTTCAATGTTTCCCAAATCACTACATAGTTTTTTAATATCTGAAATCATAAGATATTTATATCAGATTTTCTCTGAGAAACACATCCTCTAATGAAAATCAGTCACCAAAACATATGGCTATTCATTACATGTTCCCAAAATATGTTTTGAAAAGACTACATAATAAATATTTTCCAAGCTCAGAGGCAGAAAACAGCATCAGGGGCCAGTCAGTATTCGTCATCGGTGATTAGCTGACAATGGAGATAGAGGCCCTGCTCCTTCAAGGTGGCTCTGCTTTATGCGACCTCACCCTTCTTATGCCACCAGTGGGCTAGCTCAGACACGTCCTTCTCACTGGCGGTGACAGAAGCAAAGGAAGCCAAATAGAGTCACAGGAGCCCTCGTAACCAAGCCCCAAGCTGGCTCTGTCCCGTTGCCATTTTTGCCCATGTGGCCTGGACCAGCCCTTTCCATGATGAAGCCCACAGCCAACAGGTAGAGATGCAGTTTACCCACAACCTCCACAGCAAGCACAAGGATGCAGAGAGGGTTAAAAAAAAATATGTGATCTGCCTTAAGATCAAAGGTCAAGTAAGTGATCATAGTATTTAGAAAGCCAGTAACAAATAGAGATCAAATCCTCAGCCAGCCTGCATATTCAAAGCCCTTAGAGGAGCAGCCAGAATCAATACTCTTTAGACATGGCCAGATCATCAAAGGCATAAAAATTTGTGAATTGCCACAGTCAAGCCTAACCTAAAGAAAAAGGACAGATAAAAGTGATAAGGGGATCAGCAAGAAGGGCCAGTGTGTTAAAACACTTGCTGATGAGACTGACAACCTGAGTTTGGGATTCAGAAGCCACATAGTAGAAGGAAAAAAATAACTCCTGTGAGTTGTTCTCTGATTTCCACAAGTGTGCCATTGCACTGTGTGTGTATGTGTATGTGTGCGCTCGCATGCACACACATACATATGTGCACGCATATATATGCACATCACATATATATGATGTAGGTGTGTGTATGTGTCCTGTGTGTGCCTATGTGTGCATATGCATATATATAGTGTATGTATGTATGTATATGCATATATATGGTGTGGGTATGTGTATGTATGCCTGTGTGTGCATGGGCATATATATGCTGTGTGTGTATGCACTCTCACACATGGAGACGCAAATACATACATACATACATACATACATACATACATACATACATAAAATGTTATTTGAAAGTAATAGAAAACCCTGGATGGGCTCATGGGATTGGAATTGGGAGCACTGGGTTAAAACTAAGAAACTCTGAATAAAGTACGGGCTTTAGCTATCATGACATTAATATAGGGCTATCAGTTGTGAGAAATGTTCCATACTGGTTGATGGAAGCAGGCCGAGCCTGCTCAGAGCTTCTCTGTAGTATAGAGAGGCTTTTCAGGGCAAGCTTTGCCCTGGGTGACTCCCTTTTACAGGCAGCATTTGATGCCAGGTGGAGCGCAAATGCAGAGGCAGGCTGACTCTGCACCTTAGTGGACATGTCAACAACACCATCTGTCTTAGGCCACCCACAAAGCACAGACTGATAAACCATTTATAGCTAAAAATAAAATTGGGGGAAAAAAAGGTGCTGTTCTGTGATTTATCAAAGAAGGGTGGGAACATGTTAGGACCTGAGCATATTAAAATCATATCAAGGAAATCAGGCCCCTAATGATTCAGACTGAGGCCAGAGTACATCCTCACTTGGTTCCCATAAAAATGAAGACACCTCGTGCTGCAGTGACAACAGCCCCAATGACTGTCATCTGATGGCCCTGCATATGTGTCAAGGGGCTGACAGGCAGAGACCTCCTGACTGCCCCCAGGGACTTCCGTTTGGCCCATTCTCCACTGCTTCTGCAGCCTACTGCATCTGTCCATCAACCCATGCCACCATGTAGACCTGGGTCTTCAGCTTACCTCTTCAGCCTCCACGGTTCTTCATCTTGCCTGGAAGCTTGACTTAATCCCGAGGTTCAGCTCCTTTCTGCTCCTGCAGCTGACTCCACGATGAGGCCTGCAGCAGATCTCCAACAGGGTTCATTTTCTGCCTCCTACAGAGATTCTTCTCTCCCAGCAACTGTCTGCTGTTGTCTTGGCCTTGAACTCAATGAAGCCTGCGGAGGCCTCTCAAACATTTGTACCCATTCTGTAAAGTGTGTGTGTGTGTGTGTGTGTGTAGACATGTTTATTGTGCAATGTCTGATATGTTATCAGCTTACATTAGTAGGTAAGATTAGAATGAAATAACCTGTGTTTGCCCCAGCTGGGCAGCTATCAAGGGAAATTGGAAGTGCTTGGTGAATCGTAGTCGACCAAAGTGATGAAACTTGTGAATTTGTTGTTTTTCAATCAATTCTGACATTGTGGAAAGGCACAAGCATGTCCATCTATGTTTCTGACATATCATGTTCCTGCCAGTGATGTTAAATGCTAATGAGTAAAACTGAGTAAGGCACTGTCTTAGTTATCTTCCTGTTGCTGTGAAGAGATGCTATGACCATTGGTGCTTACAGCTTCAGAGTGTTAAAATCCATGACTAGCCCAACACGGAGCATGGCAGGAGGTAGGCAGACATGGTGCTGAAGCAGAAGTTGAAAGAGTACATCCTGGTCCACAAGCAGGAGTTGGGGGGGAGGGGGCTGGGAATGGAATGGCTTCTGAAATATCAAAGCTCAACTCCAGTGACACACCTCCTCCATGGCCACACCTCCAGTTCCACCAACTAGAACCATATATTCCAATATATGAGCCTTTGGGGGCTATTCTCCTTTAAACCACCACAAGGATATATGGAAATCTGTAGTTTCAACTTTCCTGTAAATCGAAAATTATCCCAAAGTAAGTTTATTTAAATAAACAACAAAACATGATTTGCTCTTCCAATTGCTACTTACCTAGGCTCTACCAACTACTTAGCATTGCTTTGCAAACGTCAGGCTCTGCCTGGAGGGAGGAGGGGGTTTCTTCTCAGACTGTCAGACTGCTTCCTCGATGAATCCAAGTAAACTGTGGCTTTATACCTACATGCTATGCTCAAATTGAAACAATGAGATATTTCCTTGCAAAATGGTTGGAAGTACCTGGAGAGAGCCTCAGAAAGTACCTCTAGCCTTCTTCCCCTCGGTGCCTCTCATGTGGGCTCCTTCCAGCCTCATTCCCTCTGCTCTTATTCCTAACAAAACTTTTGCCTCTACTCCTTTCTCGTCTGTCTCCCCACCTGGACAGAAACTCTTCAGACTCAACACCAAACTTCTGCAAACTTGGTCAAAACATTATGTAAGTAAACTAACTTAAAAGTCCCTAGCTGTAGCAGGTACGGGTTGGTTCCCTTTGGTTTTGTTCTTCAAACTCTATGGTTTAGCCTAGCCTCCTTCTAAGAAAGTTTCTTGGGTTACTGGCACCTGCAGCAGCAGCACTTCCTCTGGGCACAGGAAGTCCTTACATCATATAAGTTTTTCCCTGTAGTTAAGTTTTTAATCTAACTATAAGCTTCCCAAAAACAGGAACCAGATGAACACATCCTACATGCTCCAAAACTTTAACAAAATGCTTGATCATTCACTATCTCCCCATCCTAATCAATACTCAGGGAGCAGTGAGGTTCTGCATCCCTTCTCTGGTATACAGCTGGCTCTGTGAGGCTCTAGGGCCTAGAGTCTAGGCAGTGCACAGGCACAGCTTGCTGTCATGGCAACAAGGCATCCCTCAAGTAGACTTCACTCCATGATGTCGTGGAGCAGCTGCTAACACTATGTCTCCACCCGTGCCGTTTCTGCTTCCCTGAATTTTACATTGCCTGGAATAATAGCACAAATTAAGGTACTTTCTGGTTTCTGATACTCATTTTTTTTTTGGTAAATAACTTTTTTTCATATTAGCACACAGGAAAGAGACTGTCTGCAAACACACCGTTGATTTCACTAAAGAAGACTTGGAAATGCTCAGTCATGTTTTTTCTAATATAATTCACGGCTTCCAAATGTATTTACTGTTGCTTTAATACGTCTGAGTAAATCAAGCCTCTGTGCCTGCATGCCATGCCCAAGGAGGCAAGACTTGCTAATGAGCTCTTTGCTGTGTCCTGAATCTGGATGAGCACCCAGAGCAGTCGTACTGAAGAGCTGGGCGCTAAGAGAATGGGAGACAGCGCGGAATTCCTACTTTCTGCCCGAAAGAGCCCCAGTTTGGGGGTGACAACTCTAAATGGAAAAGGGAGGAGGATAAAAAGAAAGAAGGCCACCTCCCCACCACCCCCACTCCAATAGTATAGTCTCAGTGCTGCTAGGGAGCCCTTGGGAGGCAGCATTTTGTTAAAGTTTTGAAACCACAAATTATTCTTCCTCTAATCTCATCCAGAGAAGGCTTTGAAATCTGAAAGCTTACGTGTAGAGTTTCCAAACTGGAGACTCCCTCATATGTGTGTGCATGTATGTATGTGTGTGTCTTCGTGTGAAAAATCACATGGAACATAGTTGTATGGTATTTGTATATGATTGCATATTAGGTAAATTGTATATAATTTTATGTGTTCTATATTATTATAGGTGATTATAGACAATTATAAAAGTATACATAATTTTTCTTTGAGGTTTTTCATACTCGTAAATGTAATTTTACATAATAACTACATTGATTATCATACATACACCATTTAATAAACAGTATATATAGCCGTAGAAATACTTGAAATGTAGCTAACCGAGGCTTTAAATGTGTTTTGCTGGCAAGCTGAGCATAAGATAAGAGAGGCTGCGATAAAAGAGAGAAGGAGGAGGCAAACTCAAAGTTGAAACTGGCTTTGGGGTGAAATACCTATTTCATTGGCCTTGAAAGTGAGATCTTGGGAGAAAGTGAACTAACTGGCCAGCATCCTAGAGCCAACTTCCAATGAAGCAAGGAGTAAAATGATGAATCGAAGCAAATCACTTGGATTTCTGGCTGACTCGCAGACAATAACAAACCAATGCTGGGAGACTCCAGTGTCTCCACTGAATAAATGGACCTGAACTCCCGCAGGAACACAAGCAGAGCAAGCGTAGAACAGAGGCACACCCTGTGCCTGTTTACTTCCCCACACCCTGGCCCATGATTGATGCCCCCACTGCTTCCCAGAACTCTGTTAGCTGCTTTCTTGCCAGCTGTACTGGCAGGTTGGGGATCATGTGATGCTTTTTAATTAAAAATAATAATAATTAACATACTAACTAGTGTTGAAGACAAACAAACCATTATTCTTCCTTAATCACTGAGGCCCAGCAATTTATCTTTGCATTTTGGCAAGTTCTCGAAACAAACAGATCAATGTTAAACTTGAACTTTAATGATTTGGAGGACCAGGAGGAAAAAATAAACTCATCCCTGAATCATAAAAAAGCAAGAGAGGGGAGATCTCAGTTAACTATTTCACAAGTCACTGTATTCCCAGTGAAAGGACCATCTCCATAAATATGGCTACTTAAATGTGAGCCAAATAATATATCTTAATGCCTTCATAAGTCATCTTTTATTTGTGTGGCTGAACTCATCAGTACGCCCGCAACTATTCCAGAGCAAGGTAGTTTTATAGGCAGGGTTTCCTGTTCAAAACAGACAACCTGTCTGGCCTCACAGCTCTGTCAGCTTCCCTGGGAGCTTTTTGTGTAGGAATGAAAAGTAGAGAGTGGAAGGGTCACCTACTGCCCAGCTTTAGTGCATGGAACGTTCCAGAACAAAGGTTACCAAGTTCAAAGTCTTCCTTACAGCTAACATTTGTCTACCTTCACATTGGCAGTGTGTTTGCGTGTGTGTTAGTTCATTAATTAGGAGCTTATATTTCTAAGACTCCCAGAAGGGACCTACAAGTGTATGTTCAATGCGGGGAAACAACAAAGCTTACAGAGGGAGGGCCTATTTCCCCACGTACCTTAGAAACAGACATTATCACTATTTCAGTATCTATCTTTCTATCACAGAGCTGTGTACTGGAAATAGAAAATGAACAGCAACTGAGCGCTCGATGTTAAACGGCCACGGTGGAAAGAGGAAAGAAGTAGAATTAACCTCAGTCACACTTGACTTACTGTCCACAGTATTTCTGTTTCAACACGTAACCAGCATAGAATTAAAGTGAGTATTTTACATGAGCTGATCAGTACTCAGACATCTCAATTGTTACCAGTCATGTTTCACGTGCTTAGTAGCCACACAGACCAGTGACTCCACACACAATGATGCAGTTTTAAATCTGTCAGTCACACGGACAGAAGCATCATGTATCAGTTCATAATCCTTGTCTAACAGTAATAGAACTAATTACTCAGGGTTAGTCACAGCTCTCGAGAGGAACAAAACCAACAGAATGAATCTATATAGAAGAATATTGCTTCAACTGGCTTACACGATGCCCCTATGTATTCCAACAATGGCTGTCTTCACAGTGATGAGGCTGAGAATCTGTTTGTTACTCAGTGCCCAAGACCAGATGTCTCAGTGGTCCCAGTTTGGAACCAAAAGCCTGGCATCTTCCTGAAGAGCCAGCTGTGGCCTTCAGTCCACTATGGAAGGGTGAAGAGGCTGGATCCTGATGTCAGTGAAAAATGGTAGTGGCAAAATTCAAGATGTCAATTGTTTTTTTACTGCTGACTAGTACTCTAATGTGTATATATTCCACACTTTCTTCATCCATTCTTCCATTGAAGGGCATCTAGGTTGTTTCCAGGTTCTGGCTATTACAAATAATGCTACTATGAACATAGTTCAACAAATGCTTTTGTAATATGATAGGGCATCTCTTGGGTATATTCCCAAGAGTGGTATTGCTGGGTCCTGGGGTAGGTTGATCCCAAATTTCCTGAGAAACCGCCACACTGATTTCCAAAGTGGTTGCACAAGTTTGCATTCCAACCAGCAATGGTAGTGGCAATCACAGAATGCCAACAGTGTAGATGGTTTTATTAGCACAACTTGAAAACAAGAAACAGACTCTTCCCTTTCTCCGGCTTCCTCTTTCATCTGAGCTGCCACCAGAAGTTCCCTCCACATTTGGGAGGTCTTCCCAGTTCAATTAAACTGATCAAGAAAATCTCTCATAGGTGTGCCAAGCTGCACGTCTGTTATTGATTCCACATTCGGCTAAGTTGACCACCATGATCACCACAGGTGGCTTTAATAATATTACTATGATCACAGCTTTCACGGGGGTGGGGGAGAGAAGGGGAAGATGCTGATGCTAGCCTGGGAGAAATAAAAGAAATGGAGGGAGGTGAAAGAAGAAGAGAAAAGAAAGGGAGAGGGGAAGAAAGAAGCAAGGACACTTTAATCAGTATAGATAATCCAAAGCCTGGACCAACAGCCAACAACCTGAACCCAGATTGCTGTCTGCATTTTCTCCAGTGAAAACCATTTTCTCCATGGTTTCCAAATAGTGTCTGTGTGTCCAGGAGGTGCATATTCCTACCCCGCCTCCAAAGACAGGAAGCGGAAAGATGACTGAAAAGTGAAACAGATATTTTCTTATTCGTGGAGTGAAAGAAGATGAAGAAGGATAAGAAGAAGAGGAGGAGGAGGAGAACGAGGAAGAAAGAAAAAGTCTTTCCCAGATGCCCTCTCTATCTCCTTGCCAGAACAGAGTCTGTGTAAAGAAGGTCACAGCGACAGCTGGGTGGACTCGGTAGCACGTGACCTGCACTAACTGTCACTTCCTCCAGTGCTGTGTTAGAAAATATATTTCATTGCCTCTGCAGGGGCATCAGACATTATTGGATTCTCAAGGAAATATGTGTTATCTACACTCTTATAAATATCACCTTAATTTCATCCAGCAGTGAAATAATTTCCCCAGATCATAAAGAAGAGGTTGAGCCACGAACCATCCTACAGTGCAAACTGGATGCTTCCTCCACCCTCCGGTGCAATCCACCTGACATTGCGGGGGTGGGGGGGGGCAGATCATGATAAGTGAAAGGACAATTAAAAGAGCCTCGAAGCAAATTTTCAAAAATGGAATTTAAGAGCCAATCCTTCCCCATATAAGCTCTAGGTTTGTTTTTTGTTTGTTTGTTTGTTTGTTTTTAAAGCTCACAGGCACCCTGTCCACACCAGCAAGGCAGATCTTAGAACTGAACGAGCAGCCTGTAAACCAGCAGTTCTCAACCTGTGGGTCGAAACCCTTATGCTACTTGTGTTAAGTAGCAAAATTACAGTTATGAAGTAGCAACAAAATGATTTTATAGTTGCAGATCACCACAACATGAGGAATTTATTTTCCTCATGTTGTGGTGTTTAAGGATGTTTAAGGATGGAAAGAATTTAGGAGGATTGATACTTTGTAGTTGTCTAGGTTTATGGGGACAGCAGGTTACTTTGAAATATGTATGCCACGTATGATAATCCAATCAGGGCACTTAGCATTTGCATGTCCACACTCAAGCCATTTTTTAACACTGGCAAATAAACATCATTGCCATTGGGCAAACAGCAATGCCACAGGGATGTGGAGGGAAGAGGGGTGCGTCCTGCCGCAGAGATCACCAAGCAAGGAGGCCTAAGATGCCTTTGTTCTTCCCTGTCATCCCCAGCAACTGGCCTTCTTCATAAACATCACTGTGAGCATCTCCCACTCCCTCTGCACGGAGGAGTGTGATACCCACAGATGAGCTAGGGCATGGAATGTAAGATTTTGTGAGATGGCTTGCATTTAGAGTGTAAGTCATAATATCACCATTTCTTTTTCCTTTGTAAATTTTTACTTTGAAATAAGAAAAATGGAAAAAGCGGGATGGGGAGATGGCCCAGTGGATAAAGCACTCACTACGTAAGTCGGAGGTCCCAAGTCACATCCTCGGCACGTCCATGAGATTCAGGAGTAGTGGTGTAGCCCCTACTTCTGACTTTAGTCATTCATTCTAGGCCACGTGTGCGATGCGACCCAATTGCTCTACTTTCCTAAACCTTAAGATTGTTAAATAAATTTGGATATTTAGTGTATTTTCTTTTCAAATCACAAAGGATAGTGGGCATAAAAAATACTTTGAGGCCTAAGAATCAGCGTACTGTATTTTTCCTGTCTCTTAAACAATTTCCAGCTTACACAGTTTACAGCAGTGGTTCTCACCTTTCCTAATACAGCTTCTGAGCTCAACAACCAGACTTAAATCCTACCTTGGACTTTTCCTACCAAGGTCACTTTTGCCAAAGCTTCCCTGTCATTATTAGTAAATTGGGGGTGATAGAAGAAGTGAGGATTAAATTAGATTAACATGTTCACAAACAATAAGTACATAATAAGCTAATCAATAAATTAACATCATTGCTATTGTTCCTCTATTTTTCATTAGGTGGCATTTAGTATGTATATACCTTGAAATTCAGATGTTTGTATGTTCATAATACAGCCAACTTCACCTGGTCCTTTCCCTTTGAATCAAAAGAAGTAGACTCAGAGAGATTACTACTTCCTAAAGTATTACAGTCCGTTATTACCAACTCAAGTTCTTTGTGTCTGAGATGGTTCCTGCCAGTATGGTCTCAGTGGCAAGGGACCTCTCACGTTCCAGAGATGGATTTTTCCGTAGGACAGTTTAGTCTCGGGATACCAGGTCCTCTTGACCTCGGATTAATATCTGCCACCGATTATCACAGTAAGAATTTCCAGAGACCACGGGAGTGCTGGACCACAACGTCTTGTTCAAATGTTAAGCCTGAAGAGAAAGGAAAGGGCCGCTGGATAGTGAGACTCGGAAAATTGCGGGCTTAAATGCGCCAATCAAGCAGCGCAGGTGGCCGGCTCTCCGTTAGCTCCATCTCTACCCATGAAGCACGGCGTCCTAGTTTCTTTCTGTTGCTGTGAGAAAACACTGTAACCGAAAGCCACTTGAGGAAGAAATGGTTTGTTTAGCTTGCACTTTCAGGACCCAGTCCATCAATGAGGAAGTCGGGGAAGGGTCTCAGGCAGGAGCTTGAGGCAGAAACCATAAAAGCATTACTAGTCGCTCGTTACTTACTGGTTCACTCTCATGTTCATGCTCAGATGGCTTCCTTACACAGCCCAGGACCACCTGCCCAGGGAATGGTGCCACCCATAGTAGGCTGGGCCCTTCCACATCAATTCAGACCATCAAAACAATGCCTCACATATGTGTTCACAGACCAACCAGATAGAGGCAAGTACTCAATTGAGGCTCTTTTCAGGTGATTCTGGGCTGTGTCAAATTGACAGCTAATGCTAACGAGAAAACACAGTAAACCGTGCAGGCTTCTGTCCCCTTGTGGTGTCAGAAAAGGGAGAGAGGGTGGCAGTTGGGGGACAGATGATACTCAAGTATTTGCTCTTTTCTCCCCCATGGCTGACTTTGGGTAGAAAAACTCATGGTGAATTGGAAACTGGGCAAGTCAGAAAGAACAGGGCATGGTGGGGAGCCAAGCCTGGAAGGAAAGCCTCCAGCGAACCTCCTAAGTGGTACAATGGCGACCTAACTTCACATGATCATCCTGTCCTCAGTCACACACTGTGAGCCTGGGATGTCCATCCTTACCCAAATGGCTCTTCAAGGAAGCGCTTAAAATAGCAGTATTTCACTCCTTAGTCACCTGTTCTCAGCCATTTGGAGTTCACTTCCAACTGGCTGATTAATTAGAAAAGTCTTATGGTAGAAACGTGAAACACTGGGTTCAAACGGAAATGGCTGGTGTAGAGCAACCACCTTGGAAACAGTGTGGCATTGCGTACAAGTTTCAGGAAGTCCAGTCTCTTCACACATAAGATGAGAGTTGTTCTGACGTGGAACAAATTGCTCCAAACTTACAGAGAGCAACATACATTCTATCTGATTGTCATTTGGTGCGTCCAGAATTTGGAGTGAGCATGGGAACTCCTGCTTATCTCATGTGGTTGGGACAAATGGCAGTAAGATTCATCAGTGTTGGGTGTCCGAGACAACCACTCACAGGATAATAGGCTGGGAGCCCCCGTGAAGATACCAGCTCTTCCAGCAAGTCAATCTCAGGACAGTTGGACCTCCTTACATGGTGCCCTTCTTCTTCTAGATCAAACAAAATAGACAGCCTTTCCCTGCCCAGTCTTGACAGTTAGGGGGCATCTCTTTGTGCCATGCTGGATAGACAGTTACTCTGGTCAAGGGCAAGGACATGGGTCCTACCTTTCAAAGGTAAGAAGAGGCTGCGTGTTTAATGATGATCTTCAGTCCTTGGTGCTACTGAACATTTTGCACACAGCAGGATAAGCTGGTGATCTCACCTGGAAGAGATGCCTGTCATCAGAAGAGAGCATGGGTGTGCGGTACTGCTCCTTCAATCCATGGCTTAAAGCCCTGGCCATTCGAATCCAGGCTAGCAGCTCATGGGATGCCATTGGTTGCTTAGATGAAATCACAGGGCTCCTCCTCTGGTCTCTAAGATGCACTGACATCTTGCCCCCCCCCTGCCCCCAGCGCTGGGCAAACGTCCCTGAATGGTGAGAGTCTCTCTGAATGGGCAGAGATATTGATTTTCTTTTCTACCTTTTCTGAAAGCTCCTTGTTTACCAAGTGCTGAACAAACATCAAGCAAACGGTGGTCCGCACTGAAATAGATCAAGGGGAGAAGCAAAGGTAGTTCTGGCTTTCTGAGCACAGAGCTGGTTAAGCATCAAGTGTACACACACACACACACACACACACACTAGCTTTAGATTGCAAAGTGCTCACTGTGTTCACACATTTGCCGATTGATAGTGCAGCTGGCCCAGATGGTAGTGGGAGCACTGTAGAAAATGTCTCCAATCAAACCACAGAACTGAAGCTTGAGCTCTGTCTGGAGAGAGCTGACAAAAAGCTGCAATGGACGGAATGTCCCCACCATGATAGGGCCACATCTCACAGGGTGGAGTTTGCAGCCTGGTGTTAAAGGACAGAATTGATTGGGCCATCAGCAAAGGTTTAAAAAAAAAAAAAAAAGGTGTTCGTCTGCCTCAGTGGTGACTGAGAAACACAGGTTTAGAGATTTCTAAGAGGATATTTAAGAACTGGTTTAGCTGGGAGTAATATACATATAATTCCAGCACTTAGGAAATTGAGGCAGGCAGATCTCAAGTTCAAGGGCAATGTGGCCAACTTAACAAGTCTGTGTCTAAAGAAGAAAAACCAAAAAATAAAAAAGGAACGCTCTGGTCAACATTGTATTGCCGCTAACACTCAAGAAACAGAGGTGTTGTTACCTTTGTTCGGCATAAAAGCCAGAGGTTCCCTCGGGTAGCCAAAGGAGAGCATACTATGCCTCCTGTAACTATAGCCTAGGAGAAAGCCGCTGAGAAGGTGTGAAGTAGAGATCCCGAGTTCAGGTTGGCTCACTTCCAGAACAGCCAGGGAGAATCCCCAGACAAGAAGGCTTTTAGTAATTTTGTCAATTTTTTTATTTAAGTGGGCTAATGCTATGCAGAATACAACCAACAGTATATAGTAGGGCGTTCTGGGTTTTGGCGCTAGGTCTTTGTAACGTCCTCGAGGAAACTGCTTTAATGGAACAAGTTTGCCAAGGTCTGTCTGCAGGACACGTTCTCGGAAGCTGGCTTGAAGGACAGCCACTTCACCCTCACCTGCGACTGAGAACCGGACATATGTTTTCATTAAAAACCGACATGCAAAGATGGCTTTCCTCCGCAGTTGATAGAAGGAACAGAGAGGGGGAAAGATCATCTTGTCTAACCTGTAGAGGTAAGGTTCCACCTGGACAACTGAGGAAAGGGGGGGGAGGGGAAGGTCTAAGTGCCTGCATCTGGACATGGCATGGGCGGCAAGCATAGAACATGGCCCCGTCATTCTCACACAATGACCCTGGAGTGGTCCCTCTGAGCTTTGACTCTTTCTCCTAAGAAGAAAGCTGATTTTTTTTTTCTATTGTTGTTGACGATTTTGTTTTAAGGAGGATATTTTTGCTTGTTCTTGCGAGATCGTTTCAGGAGAATGACAACCCTAAGTAGACTGTCTTCACTGTGTATTTCTCTTAAAATCCAACTAAATACTCTCATACGTCTCTTCCCAACTGGGATGCTCCGAGACAAGCACCATTACAGAGTTTTGTCATTGTGCGCACATCAGTGTTTGTGCACAGGCGAATATGAACATCAAAATGCTGTAATTTTATGGAACCCCAGTCATCTCTGTGGTCTACTTTTGATAATCTGACATCACTATATTAAGTCACCTCCTACATCACACTTGGCACTTCTGAACAGAAACCAGGAGAGAGGAGCCTCATTTCCAGGGGGGGAAAAAAAGGCCAATACTAGGGGACAAATCCCTTATCTACAAGGACCTATATGGAAAAACTGAGAGGGTAAACCCACCTCCTTCAAGGGATGATTGACAGGTGCTGCTTGCTGTGACCCAAAAGGGGAAACAAACTCGAACTCTAGTATGACAGATGTATCCTAATCAATAGCTGAGCTTCGACACATCATGCCTTCCCCAACTGCAAACACTGCTCCGAGAAAGGACTTGAGAGTGGGGGTGGTCTCATGACATCATCTTGCTTTCAATGCAGTTCTGCTAGGCTCATCAAGGCAGGCCTCTGTTTCTTCATGAACAGCATACCCTTCTAGGAAGAGCCACTTAACGAAGAGTGGAATAGGACTTTCAGCTTCTTGGGAAGAGCCAGCACTTCCCAGATTCCATAAAGCGGTTGCATAAAGGGGATAGAATTTCAGTGCAAAAGGAAACTTGATGCTTCTTTTTAAAATGCTGCGGAGGGTAGGACATTTGTGACATACGCTTTTAATTTCAGTGCTTGGGAGGCAGAGACAGGGGGATCTCTGTGAGTTTGAGGCCAGCCTGATCTACGGTATAAGTTCCAGGACAGTCAGGGTGCTTACACAGAGAAATCTTCTCTCAAAACAACAAACTAAAGCAAACAAATGTCGATGAGGTGCATGCATGCTAATGACTTTCATTTGTTTATTTAATCATAGGATAAACCGGGCATAGCAGAGGGAGAAGGTGAACAGAAACATGCTCTATTGAGAATAATGGTAGGCTTTGTCACATGTGGGGGACATGGTCGTGTTGAGGGACTCTCCTATAGCCCTGGCCCCTAAATATTCATTTCCCCATCTCTCTGAAAAATACTTTTTCACACTTGATCTGATTTTCCCTTGGGGAACTTACAATTTAATAACAATACAGCAAGCAGCAAAGCACAGGAAAATGGCTGTTTCTGTCAACCTGTTTGGAAGGGGAGAGGGTTTTCCCTCAAAACTAGTTCTGACTGTCATCAGGATATATAACAAATTATCCAAGAGTGAGGAAGGTGTGAGGAGCCGCACGCTGGGCCAAAAGCATTGAGATACGAGTGGATGTGCTCAAGGCAGGGAAGCTTTGCGTCCATGTGAGGCCTCGATAGGGTGACCTCCCCCATGTAGAGCAGTGGGGAAAAAAACACAATATGAAGTGAAGGGCAAGCAGTCCTCTGGTGTCATGAAACCCAGGCTAAAGTAGCCATGCTATGGTGGGGAAAAGTGCTTGGGACTCTGAGAGAATTCAAAACTGAGACATTTGAGATATGGAAAACAACTTCCCTTACTGGCCAAAAACCCATTTCTGTAGAGAAGACTGAGCAAAGCAGCAAACAAACAAAGCAAACACAGCACTGCTCCCCCAGAGATCCAGACAGCACTGTTCCCCAGAGATCCAGACAGCACTGTCCCTGCATATCCAGACAGCACTGTTCCCCAGAGATCCAGACAGCACTGTCCCCCCAGAGATCCAGACAGCACTGTCCCCTGCCGATCCAGATGACACTTTCCCCAGAGATCCAGACAGCACTGTCTCCCAGAGATCCAGACAGCGCTGTTCCCCAGAGATCCAGACAGCACTGTCCCCTGCAGATCCAGACAGTGCTGTCCCTCAGAGATCCAGACAGCACTGTCCCCTGCAGATCCAGACAGCACTGTCCCCTGCAGATCCAGACAGTGCTGTCCCTCAGAGATCCAGACAGCACTGTCCCTGCAGGTTCAGACAGCACTGTCCCCTGCAGATCCAGAGAGTGCTATCCCCCAGAGATCCAGACAGCAAAGTCCCCTGTATATCCAGACAGCACTGTCCCTGTATATCCAGACAGCACTGTCCCTGCAGATCCAGCCTGAGCTCCAAACCAGCAGCACACTCCTTACGCAGCCCCCAGCTCCTCAGTCATACCCAGCCTTGAGTCTTCCCAGCTGAGGCTCTAGAATAGCATTATAGACAAAACTGCCTTCTGGGCTGGGAATGTAGCTGATTGTGGGGGAGCTGATTCTGCAACACATACATGGCTTCATGTGTTCCACACCAAGCACAATAAAATAATCAAATAATCTTTCTGTGTAATCTCCAAATTCCTCACCCACGGAGTGAATCTATATGATGAAATATTGGTGTTAAGCCACAAACTGGGTCAATTTGTTAGGCATCAATAGTAGGATACAACTGCTGACCTTGAATGATTTACTAATTGGTTTCGCCACTTAGTGATGGAGCCTAATTTTGTATTTTACTCCCTCTTCATTAACACGCTTCCTAGTCTCTGCTTGTATGCTTCTGGGATCCTGTCTCTATCTCGTCACACAAATATTCCCTGGCATATTGATTCCCACGTCCTTTATCTTTCTTGTGATGTGCTGAACCTTTCAGGCTATATCCACAAGAGATTTGTTCTGCATCTGTTTCAGAGCTTTGTGTGTTTGCTTTCCTAGAACATTGTTAGAATTATTCCTAAGTGGAGGAGTGGCTCCCCACTGGTAAATTTGGAGTGCAGAGTTCAAAACATTCCCTCTACTGCTTAGCTCTTGTTTATTGCTACCTCCGATCCAAGGACCATTACTAAAAGAGTCAAATAGCCTCTAACTATGGGTAGACTAAGACCAGTTTATTCTAGGTGATAATAATACTGGCAAAGGATGTGACTTCAATACTTTGGGTCTTAAAACCTAAGGCTCAGCATCAGTGCCCATAGTATTCGTGACATCTAGTTATGTTTGGTTGTCTGTGGTATGGCACACAATTCCTCTCAGTCTCAGAAATTGATGGTTCCTTCACTGTAAATCCCTAAGCAGGATGTCTTCCTGAAATACAGCGCTTATGAACATGAATAAACAATCACCTCTCCCAGCTTTCCCCCACCAAGGCTTTTTGTCGTGGAAGCAATCCTCAGTTCTTGTTTGTTAAGAGAAAAAAAATCAGAAAAGTGAAGAAGTTTGAGGAGAATTTTATTTAGCAAGGCTAAGCAAAATGAACAACCCAGAAGAGAGATGGATTGGATAGAAACAGAACAACCCAGTAAATTCTGTGCTGTGGACTATAAAGTCTCTAATGAATATTTATGAGGTACATGACATTTTTTCCTTCCCAATCATGGTGGACTAGGTCACTCTTTTAGGGTATTTCTTCCCAATAATTTCTACCAATGAGGAGGTGCCAAAACCACAGGCAGTTAAAGTGATATGAGTTCTTTTGAGCATGCAGTATATATATGTTTTGTGTGTGTGTGTGTGTGTGTGCGCGTATGTGTGTGCGTGTGTGTGTGTGCATATATGTGGGGGAATGCCCTAGAGCGGAGGTTCTTAACCTTCCTAATGCTGTAATCCTTTAAAACGGTTCCTCTTGTTGTGGTGACCCCCAACCATAAGATTATTTTGTTGCTATTTCATAACTGTAACTTCGCTACTGTTGTGAATTGCAATGTAAATATCTGATATGTGACCCCTGCAAAAGGGTGGTTTGACCTTCCAAGGGGTCTGGACCCACAGGTTGAGATCCACTGCCCTGGGGGCTTAGTCTCTGATCCAGCAGGAACCACTGAACCATGAGTCCAAGGATGTTTGGTCACAAAGGTCACCGGAGGCGCAGCTACTGAGACACAGCTGCCATCTTCGGTTACTCATATCTAGCTCCTTGCTTCGCCAGCCTCTTTTTCAGTTGGGAGATAAGGAACGGGAGTAAACACACATGTTACTTGCAGATAGAGTCCCTCAAGCATCATGCAACTCAAAGTCCTCAGCCTGCCACTGCCTCCCCAGTGCTGGCACTAAAGACCTGGGCTCACACACTAGTTGGAGTAAGCATCTTTGCTAAGAAGTACTCTTCTTTCCAGCAAATGACAGGCACATCATCAGATGTGTTTGTCCAGCGGTACTGATGCGGCACTATTGGCAGCACCTTCAGATCCTGGTCCTGGATGTACCGTAGTCCTCCTCTCCAGGAGCGTTCCACTTGTTTGAAAATGTCTTGAGTATTTCTGTAAGGAACTCAAGGATACTAGGCTAGGAAGCAGTATCCATACTCAGACTCAAAAATGGCCCTCAAAAGATGGGTTGTGCTCACTGAGAAATTTGTCTCGCTGTCTTGTTTTTTTCTGGTCTCCCATGCAAGTGACCCCTTGTCACCTCTCAACACCAACAAGCAAAACATATGTGTTTGTATCTTTGTATTCCTAATCAGTCTCCTTTAGCTGCTGCTCAGTAGGGGTCAAGTGCAAGATTAGTCCAAGACATAAGGACACTATTTTTTCTCTGATAAATTCATATAGAAAGCACGATCTAGTTCTGTCTTACAGGAAGGAAAATGGAGGGGAGAGTCTTAAAAAACACTAGAAGAGGGGCCTATGCACTACTACAGATTTGTTAAGTATTAAAATGTGACTTTCTACACACGCAGCCCCAGCAAACTACACACTGGCATACATATGCACGCACATACACATATACACAGGTACTCACAAACATATACACACATGCAAAGTTAATGTTATTTAAAATTCTTCACACACATGGTAAAAGCATGCCTGATATTGCCAATATTCCCTCTAAATTATTTAGCATGGCTCAATTCTTCCAGCCAGGAGGCAGATGGATTTATTCATGAATTTCCAGGGGCCACCAGAGTAGTCAATAGGCTGCCGAAAGAGGTGTGTAGAACTAAATGGAACGCAACCGTCTTAGCAGCTTTGGCTCATGTAAGACAATAGTGTGACCCACAGCTCTCCTCCCAAGAGACTTCACTTTCACCTCCTGCTCATCATGAAACAGGATTTTTGTTACCCTCTCTTAAAATGCAAATCCACACGGTAAAGCACTGACTGACATGGGTTGTTAAAGTGCTCTTTATGGGAGGAAGGAGTTAGTTTATATCATGCCAAATATTTTAATAATAAAGTCCTACTATATTTATGTGTTCTCCCCACAAAATCTCTCTTCAACCACCAGCTACCAAATCACTGCCACTGTTTATGGATTGCCTTGTCTTCCCACATCAAAATATACTCTCGAATTAGAAGTTGTTCCTCCCCACCCCAATTTGCATGTCCTTGAAATCAACACCACAGGTTCTCAAGCATCTGACCAGCCCTACCCTCTGCAGAAGGCAGAAGAGTGCCCCTCCCACGGGCTCAATTTCAAGAAACCCATTAATGTGTCCACCCAAGAAGAATGGGTCACTCCTTGAGTGTGGGGGAGGATGCTTCTTCTGCTCAGAAAATGAGGTTGTTCTTAGTGTGGCTCCAAAGCCAAGTCCTTTGTTGCAACAAGGACTCAGGCTTCCCTAACAAGGCTGGGACGTGACTCCTCCCCATCCATCACAAAGAAGCCAAGTCAATATAAATCACCGTTTTACAACGTGTCTAAGGAAAGGTGTTTAATTGCTTATGAAGACCAGATTGATCACTGAGAATTTAGAAGATGTAGGAAAGAATAAAATGATCCACTTTAGTTTTGTATCCCTTCTTCCTTTCTTCAGTTCCGGGTTCAGACCTAGATCCTTGGACTTCTCGGCCACTGTCCTGTCACCACTGAGCTAGGACCCCAGCCTTTCTATTCATGTTTTTATTTGGAGACAACATGCAAGTTATCCAGCATAACCTAGAATTCACTCCATAACCCAAGCAACTCCTGACCTTTCGGTCTCCTCGTCTGGCCCTCTGAAACAGTTTGGACTGCAGGCCCTTGAAAAATGGAGAAAAGAGGAGATCGTGAGGTTAGGAATGCAGGAAATCCAGTGCAGGAGTAAAAGGCAAAAAAAAAAAAAAAAAAAAAAAAAAGACACACCCACCTGTAGAGGTCCCAGAAAGAACACAGCCTCAGAAAGACTCCTCAGTACTAGACCTCCAGCCTCCAGAACTCCAAGGGCATGAGTTAGTATTTTAAGAGATGAGATTTGGGGCAGTCTGTTACTGCAGCCATGGGCAGCTAAGACACCACAGAACGAACATCTGTTTTCTCTGGTCTTCCCAAAAGGACAGACCTAAGCGGATATATGGTTCCAAGCCTTCCATGAGCGAGCGCTACGGCAGAGCCCATTCGTTAGACTCTCCATTTGTTCTACATCGCCCTGCTGGTGCACATCAACGCCCTGCCACTGGGTGCTCCCTGCATGCGCAGGAGTGTGTTAAGAATCAATAGCTCTGACCTTTATGCTTTGTTGATGGTCTGTCATCTTGGGCTGCTCGACTTGACATGAATTACTCCTTAGCTGCTGGTGCGAGCTATGCACTCCCCTCAGCAGCCCACAATCTCAGACATCTGCCGACTACAACTTTCAGCACACGCCTCTGTTCCATTGGCAGCTAATCAAAGGGAAGAACTGACGAAACTTTGCTGCTGAAGACGCTGGCCTTCGAAGGCCACCACCAGCACATGCCCTGTGGAAGAAAGAGCAGAGGGAGGGCCTCTACTCTTCCCTTGACATCTTTGACCCGTCTCTAAGTAGGAAAAACTGACATTCAGTGTCTTGTTTAAGAAAAGGGGACTCCATTTCAGGGTTAGAGAGAAACCTGCTACCTGAGAAACTCCTAAGAATCCACAGGGATGACCCAAGATAAGACTCCTAGCAATAGTGGAGAGGGTGCCTGAACTGGCCTTCTCCAGCAATCAAATTGGTGACTGCCCTAATTGTCAACAGAGTCTTTATCTAGTAACTGATGGAAGCAGATGCAAAAGTCCACAGCTAAGGAGTGGACCAAGCTCTGGGAGTTGACGGAGGAGGGGGATGTACAAAGAAAGGGGGTCAAGGTCATGATGGGAAAACCTAGAGGCGCTGACTGAGCTAATGGGCTTTAACAGACACTGAACCAACAGCTAGGGAGTCTGCATGGGACCAGCCTAGGCCCTCTGCATGTGGGTGACAGGTGTGTACCTTGGTCTGTTTGTGGGGCCCCTCACAGTGGAATAAGGATCTGTCCCTGGCACAAGAGCTGGCATTTTGGAACCTATTCCCCATGCAGGCATGCTTTGCCAAGCCTTGATGCAGGAGGAAGAGCTTGGTCCTGCCTCAACATGATATGACATGCTCTGTTGACTCCCATGGGAAGCCTTCCCCTTTCTAAACAGAGGAGGTATGGATGGGGGAGGGAGGTGGTAGGGAGGGGGAGAAAATGGGAGGAGAGAAAGGAGGGAAAACTGTGGTTGGTACATAAAATAAATGAAAAAATTTAATAAATAAAAAAGGAGCCATGCTAAAAAAAAAAAGAAAAGAAAAGAAAAGAAAAGAAAAGAAAAAGGAAGGAAGGAAAGAAGGGAGGAAGGAAGGAAGGAAGGAAGGAAGGAAGGAAGGAAGGAAGGAAGGAAGGAAGGAAGGAAGGGAGAAAAGGAGGCTAAATTTCCCATAATTCATTTTCTTTCTATAGCAGTCAACTGTTTTTGTCCATTCTTAGGATGAAACAAAACCACAACCACTGTAACAGCATGTGAAGGCTGGGTCTTTCCCATAGTAAACCCATTGCCACACGTAAAGACTGTGTCTAGAGAAGCCAAACACTCAGTGAACGCTTTCTCCAGCGCCCTTGCCTCCCATCCTTAGTTCTTCTTCCTGTGAGGGGCCCAATCCAAGCCTGATCCTTTGTTGTTGATGACAGTACCACTTCTCCCTAGCTCACAGAAACTGCCCCAGGCTCTTGAAATTGTCTCTTCCACCAACTCCCCTCCTCTCCCTGTGCCAGTCTCTCCCACTGCCGCTGAGAAAGCTGTCTAATTAATAAGTTCTGCACGAGCGTGGGTAAGTGAGAACACCTGGATGTAGCCTCCTTCCCAGAGGACTTGTTTTCCAAATCATTTAAATGGAGTTGCAATCAGTCTGGATAATGAATGTTTAAAATTAATGTTTAACCCTTCGCGGCTGCATCCACCCCAGGTGCATGTGCCTGGGGCAGGTGGCTTAGGTAACAGGAGGCTGCCTCCATACCCTTCAGGTCACGTCACATGCTCTGTTAGCCTCAACTCTGCCCCCCATTGCTTCCTTTTTGTTTGTTCGGTTTGGTTTTGTTTTTTGAGACAGGGTTTCTCTGTGTAATAGCCCTGACCATCCTTGAAGTCACTTTTAGACCAGGCTGGTCTCAAACTCACCAGAGATCAGCCTGCCTCTACCTTCCACATGCTGGGATTAAAAAGGCCTGTGCCACCACTCCTGGCTCTTCGTTCCTTCTTGATGGTATAACTCTGCGGATATGTTATTTAGCATAACTATCTCAGGAACACTTATAGACTGTTTCCCAGGTCCTAACAAGAGTGTTTCTGCCACCTGATCCTCACCAATAAGTTTGGGAGGTCAGGAATCACATCACCTCTGTGCTGGACATCAGCCAAAAAATTTCTATAAAGAGCCAGAGAGCAAATACTGCAGGCTCTAAGGCCATACCATCTCCTTCGAACATACCTAACTGTTATACAGCACGGAAGCAGTCAGAGAAGATAGTAAACAAGAGGTCTAGCTGGCTTCCAACAAACTTTCTTTACAGAAATAAGTTCAAATCTCTGTTCTAGTTGAAAACATGGCACAAAGAATTTGAGGAATCTACCTCAGAATTTGGACAAATATGGAGCCACTACACAGGACCTGAGCCCACATTTTTCCACTTCTATATCTAAGTGTTCAATGACAGCCTATAACACTGTGGCACTCCGGAGAATCAGGACTTTGGATGAAAATACCACTATCTTCACCAAGCCATACCTTATCACTGCAGGCATGGCATCAACCGGACCTGGGTGTCATCCTTCTCTTCTGCCAAGAATAGGAGCTTGGCGACCCAGACGCCTTCCACCTAGTATCTCCTATCTCCTGGCTCAGCAATGGAACTGGAAACTACGTTATGGGGCCATGCAGTGCAGTGTTAGATGCTATGCTCCTGTGCCATGCTGGAGCCCTGTGCTCTCCATGGAGAGCCTTGAGCACCTCCTCATGTACCCTGCTGGCCTCACTTCTTCATTCCCTGCCCCTAACACCGGTGCCTCCCTTCCACGCATGAGGAAGAAGAGCCCTCGGCAGACTGTTGGGTATGAGGAGGCAAGCTGGTCACAGCTAGGGTGGAGGGTGGCGGAGCCTTTTTCTCCATCCTCTTTCTCCATCCTTAGCCTCAGACTTTTCCTTGCAATTATTTTCCCAGGATCCTTCTTCTGTTGCCCTAGGGTCCTTCTGCTCACCTGTGATAGAAAACAGAATGGTCTGTTGTGCTCAGGCAGGCTCTTGGGAGTGATCCATTGTGTACATGATCAAAACTTGCGTTACGGTGGCTTAGCCATTTTTTAGCCTCTTTTCTGCACTCAGCTCTTGGGAGAGTCCCGTAGAGAGATCAATATGGTTTTGGCGAAGGACAACATGGAGAGACTTCTAGCCCCCAAGTCCAACCCCACGACATATGCCAATCTAGCCAGCCCTTGCTTAACAGTCTACCGTCTCCTAATATTTTCACTTCCATAAATCCAGCTTCTACCATTCACCTACAACCGTGGTAATGGGAACAAGAAGATGTTCAAGCTCATGCTATGCAAAATCCACATATGCCTGCAGACATCAGAGCTGGGGTTTTATCCTCAGTGGCGCTCTCATTGCTTCTCGCTGCACTTCGCTCCACTGGAAACCTTTCTCGTCTCCCTCTCTAATTGCATTGATTTATGTCATGGCATACCTTGTGCACAGAGCGCCGGATGATGGATAGCAGTTTGTTAATATCTTGTCACCGAGATGCAGCCGCTAGAACTGTGGTCAGAGGCCCAAAGCCATAGTTTGTTCCCTCAATCGATCGTCTTCGTTCTTGCAGGACGGGCAAACCTCTCCAAATGAGGCTAACCAATGCTGTGCACTCAGCCATAATTGTGGCTTGCCTCCGTGTTCTTTCAAAAGTTAAGCCGTGTGATTTGCACATAATTGGGCTCTCCAAAAGTCACACCTGCCTGCTCAAGGAAGAAATTAACAGTCTTGGCCACCTGCTCCCTCCCTTCCTGAATCTGACCTCTCTCACCAAGTCTTCCCTTCCCAACCCTCTCTACTCCATATCTCTTTGGATTTTGACACCCCAGCAGATAAACTGGAACACCTGCAACTACATAGCCAGGTATTACATTTGTGGGGTGCAGTCATCCTAATCCACAGCCAGGGAAGTTTAAGCCACAGACATGGATAGAAACAAAAGTCAAAGATTGGGGTGTTGGCAGAGCTGTTTGGAGGAGCCATGTGGCTGTTTTGGGAGATCTGCTCTTTTTTTCTTGGCTTCTAGTCAGCTTTCTCAGGGTACCCTCTTAATGGCCACTCTGTTTGGACCGGTCGCCCTAATTTCTCTTACATGAACACACCAATGCTGTCCGAGTAGGCTACGGTATAATGGCTACATTTGACCTCCTCCCATCAAAGACAAAACCCCAGACATAATCTCATTCTGAGGAACTGGTCATGACTTCAACATTTGGGTTTAGAGATGGACACCGGTCTATAACAAGTGGTAACTGTGGCTAGTTAAATGTCGATATGATATCTCAAAGACATAAAGCTATGGTATCCTGCCTAGAGATAAATGGTCCCTGGCCCCACTTCTTTCAGTGTCCCCCACCTGCTTAAAGCTAGAAATTAAAGCCCCCACCACACCTCTGGCATCTCCTAATAGGAAACACTGGCCTTCTCCCTGCCCCCTGCCACCACTTCTGTGAGAACAATCCAGAAATGGCTTGCCTTTTCTCTTCCCCAAAAGAATATTAGTGACGGGCATATCTTCTGACTCCATCTATAATCCTACATCTCCTAAAGGTGTGCATTCATGCCCCTGAGTTATCTGTTATAGTGCTGGATGAGATATGTAGTGTTGTTAATTTTTACTCTTTATTCTTTTGGCTTTAGGGGGCCCCACCACTGAGATCTTAAATAAATACACATGGAGACTTATTATTTTTTTTTTGAATGCCTGGCCTTAGCTTGGTTTATTTCTACCCAGCTTTTCCTAAATTATCCCATCCATCTTTTGCCTCTGGGCCTTTATCTTTGCTTTCATTGCTTCTTACTCCATGGCTGGCCGTGTGGCTGGGTGGCTGACCCCTGGAGTCCTCCTCTCTGTCTTGTTCCTTCCTTCGCATTTTCTCGCCTCCTAATTATCCTCTCTGCCTGCCAGCCCCACCTATCCTTTCTCCTACCTTGCTATTGGCCATTCAGCTCTTTATTAGACCCATCAGGTTGTTTTAGACAAGCAAAGTAACAGCCTCACAGAGTTAAACAAAAGCAACATAAAAGAATACAGCATTGTCACTTGCCTCCCACTACCGCACCCTGGGGGTAGAGGTAAGATGTCCCAGTCATGGTGTCATCAGTCTCCAGACTCCATGGCAGGCTCCCGATTGGCTCAAAGGGAAATTACCAATGTGCATGCTCTTATTAGCTAGCCCAAGGGGATTTCCATTTGGGCTGCATAACTGATTGAAACTACTCAACTGGTTTCCTCTCACACATCCACCGTTTTTAATATTTTCTATTGAGAGCTCAGTGGGAGTCAGAGTGCCAGTGCTCCAGCCTTATTGTCCCTGCTTCGGGGGGGGGGGGGGTACCTAGCAACTGGACTGTGCCTGTCTTAGACAGACTTGCTGAGTAAGAGCTTACCCATCATTGACTACCAGCTTTCAAAGGGTGTCCTCCCTGGAAAGCATCCCTGGGTGAAAAGAGGGCCATCTTAGGTGGAGGTCTTTTGGATCTCCATGAGTCTTGCTTGTATGACCTCTTAAGGGGGACCATGGGAAGGATGTCCAAGAGTTGCCTTGTTGGTCGCTCGTTGGTGCCTGAGGTGATGGCAGAGAAACTTGAGAAGAATGACTAGCAACAGGAGTATGCCTCCCATTATGGCATATGTGACAATCCAGAGGGGTCAAGGGTCAGCATAAGACTGTCCCAGATTTTAGTGATAAAACTGGTCTTCAAAGCCATAGCAAGTACCTGCATCATATTGAGATGGGAGATTTATTCCTGCAGGAGGACTAAGTAATTAAGGAATTTGTCCAACCAGCTTCTTGATGTTAAGAAGAAAGGAGGGTGGACACATATAGGTGAGGGGTTCCAGGTACACAGGGCAGGTGGGGGCGGGAAGAGTTCTCACCCTAGGTATTGAGGTCGTGGGTGGGGGCCCTTTGAGGGGCCAGAGTTGGATGGTTTGGCAGGGAGAGTAGAGACCAGCAGCTTGGCTGGTGCCGCACAATATGTCTGGTCAATCTCTTCCAGATGCTAGACAGGTTAACATTGAACTGTTCTTGACAATGTTTATTGTGAGCAGCAATGACCTCCTCAGGAGAGGAGGACTTGAGACTCACAACGATGGCCAACAAGATGGGACCAATGGACACGGAAGGGGAACACTAAGAGAGAGGTGGCAGCAAGTGACTATCGGCATGCAGGAACAAAGTGAAAATGCCAGGATGGTTCAGCATAACAGCATCAGAAGGGCAAAAGCTGGGGCCCAGAAAATAGTCAAGCAAACAAAAACAAGACCATGAATCACACAGGCTCCAAACCCATGCCAGCACAGGTCCGGGAGCCCCACCTCCAAGTGCCAGTTGTCGGTTGCTTTCCGTGATCTTCTGTGGGGTTGGAGGTAATGGCACAGAGTCAACAGCATAGACTCCAGGAGTCAGGAAAGTGCCAGAGCAGACTCTTGTTGCAGGTGTTAGGCAAACATTTATACCCCTCCCAGGACCCAGGGGGCAGTGTCATCTGGAACGGCTGTGTGTTGTGTCTCTCCTTAGCCCAAGGGGATTTCCACTTGGGGTGTATAACCAATTGAAATCATCGACTGGCTTCCTCCATCTTTGCATCATTAAACAAATGTTCCACAGCATAAAAAAAGTAACGTATCTTAAAATAATATTCCACAACAACGTGGCATTGTCCTTTTAGTTTGGTTTTAACTTACCAGGAAGAAACAGGACACCACCCAAATTAAAGACTGGGAAACTGATAGTGTAAATCAAGAGGATTTTCACAAATAAGATTTATGTGTTCTTTGGGGATTTTTGCACTATTCTCATCCCTACCTCTCCCCTCCCCTTCTACCCTCTCCCATGATCCCTATGCTCCAAATTTACTGAGGAGATCTTGTCTTTTTCTACTTCCCACGTAGATTAGATCTATGTATGTCTCTCTTAAGGTCCTCATTATCGTCTAGGTTCTCTGGGATTGTGATTTGTAGGCTGATTTTCTTTGCTTTATGTCTAAAAGCCACGTATGAGTAAGTACATATGATATTTGTCTTCCTGGGTTCGGGTTACCTCACTCAATATGATGCTTTCTAGGTCCATCCATTTGCCTGCAAATTTCAAGATGTCATTAATTTTTTCTGCTTTATAGCACTCAATTGTGTAAATGTACCACATTTTTCTTATCCATTCTTCAGTCAAGGGGCATTTAGGTTGTTTCCAGGCTCTCGTTATGACAAACAATGATGCTATGAACATAGTTGAGCACATAGTACGATTGAGCATCCTTTGGGTATATACCCAAAAGTAGTATTTCTGGGTCTTGAGGAAGGTTGTTTCCTAATTTACTGAGAAATACCTATACTGATATCCAAAGGGGTTGTACCAGCTTGCATTCCCACCAGCAATGCAGGAGTGTTCTCTTTACCCCACATCCTCTCCAGCATAAGTTGTCATCAATGTTTTTGGTCTTGGCCATTCTGATAGGTGTAAGATGGAATCTCAGACTTGTTTTGATTTGCATTTCTCTGATGGCTAAGGATGTTGAGCACTTCCTTAGGTGTCTTTCAGCCATTTTAGATTCCTCTGTTGAGAGTGCTCTGTTTAGCTATACACCATTTTTATTAGATTATTTGTTCTTTTGATGACCAATTACTTGAGTTCTTTATATATTCTGGATATCAGCCCTCTGTCTGATGTGGGGTTGGTGAGGATCTTTCCCCATTCTGTGGGCTGCCAGAAAACAACATAATTCTTTATGGTACATAAAATGACAATATAACACAGTCAATGCCATGGCCAACAAATCAAAATCCAAGTTAAAGCAAAAGTCATTTATTTAGAAATGTTTTACAGGACTACAAGAGACACAGGGTCCTTAGCTACTGGATAATATTCTGAGGAAAGGAGAAAATGGTAGGGTTTTGTTATTGTTATTTACTGTTGTCAGGTGTTTTTTAAAATCTGGGGCATGAGTGTGTGTGTGTCCACACACCTGTGGGTACCCACAGAGGAGAGTGCTGGATTCCCTGAAGCTGAAGTTGCAGATGGTTGTGAGTTGCTCACTTAGGTGCTAAGAACTGAACGTGGGTCCTCTGGAAGGATGGCAAGTGCTCCTAACCACAGAGCCACCTCTCCAACCAAGTGGTAAAGTTTTAAAAAGCAAAATCCACAAGCGTGCAAGTAATTTTGTATTCATTATGGCTGATGGAAGCAAATGGTTCGACTTGGAGCCCAAATGTCTGCTGGTGGTTGCTGTCTAGCTGCAAATCCTGCAAGAATCAGTGATGGCTTTAGGATATTGCGGTCCCTGTGGTCTGAGCTGAGATGTGCATCTGCTCTTCAGTGACTTCCCTGACCTATTCTGGTGGCTCAGAACCAAAGTCACAGTCTTCTGCTCTAAGTTCATAGCGTGATTGACCAACCCCAGTACTTAAAATAACCTGGACGAGTGCTTTGTAGCTTCTTTTCTTGCATCCACTTCAAGCCAAAACCTTTCTTACCCCGTCAGAAGCAGGTGTCCCTTTTCCTACCCTTTCTCCTGGCTCCTCCCACCCCAGCACATTCCATGCTAATTAACAGCTGTTTAATTATCAGCCCAGCAGGGAAGTGATCACAGCCCAGTCCTTAGCCAGTTATTTCTTCCACTTAAGCTGTCCCAGATTTCTGGAAGGCTGACTGTGCTAAATGCCCCGTGGAAAAGCTGTGTGGCTTAGTGGAAAGTTCATGGCATTCGGACTCATCAGTCGGTCAATCTGAGTGACTCTGCCATCCTGGCACACTGTTGGGCAAGGGCTTCGGGACTTCCATTTGCTCAGCTGTGACCATGCTCCCCAGTCTTGTTGGAAAGGTAAAGGATAGGGGACATACCTTGTCAACTCTAAAAGAGTAAGTAAAGGTGTTTGGTTACTTTCTTGTTCCGTCATGGTACTGTCCTTACATGGCACACTCTGGTCACACAAGGAACATCTGCTGACTGAGAAATTCTCAGCTGAGAAGCAGAAGGAGAGGGGGTGGGTGGAGGTGTTTGTGTTCCCTGTGTGCACATGCGCCTGTGTGCACACGCGACAAAGTAAGGTGTAAAGCCTGAGTCAGAACTGCGGGGTGGCCATCAGTTCCCTCTCCTTTTAAGAAGTAGCTGCAAGAACTTCTGCTTTCCCATGCTTTTGCTTGGACACCTGTGCATAGGGTCAACGGCCCACTTTGGGGAGGCCCGTCTCAACCTATGCGTCTAAGTTAATTGTATGTTAGTAGAGGGGGAAGCTATGATTAAGTCATACAAATGTCACTGGGATTGCTTCCAAGCGGTGATGAAATGTGCTAAAATTCAAAGGCTAGAGAAGGCACAGTGAGACAGGCGGTCCTTTGGTTATTGTGAAGCTTATTGTTTAGGTACTAGGAAAATATTACCCTGACATTAAGGGATTTCTCACCCATAGATTTGAAGCATTAAAATCTTCCCCAGAGCTCCTTAAAGATGGCTTGCAACCTCATCTCTCCTGTCATGTTTATTTCAGTTACAATAGAAAATAACCTAAACGGTCAATAAGAGGGAAATAGTTGGTTCATGACTCTACAGAGCTGTAGAAATTAAAATACTATAGTTACATAGTAGCATATTAAAAGCTTTATAGTAAGACACTCGGAGAAGAAAGAATGCATGGGTTTATCTACAGTATGATTACTAATTATATAAAAATAATTGTGAATTCAAACTGAACAAGAACCCAGAAAATAAAATCAATAGACTTGCATGGGGGGGGGGGACACTTCTGGAATTATGTACCACATATATTTGCTAAGACATCCTGCCGAAGCGCACCTAGGATGTTTGTGGAGGACAGGAAGATAAAGATGTAGGAAGCCTGCTTCAGGCTTAAGATTCCTGAGTTGCAAAGAAGGGTGCTGTCCAGGGACCACGGCACCCTAAGGCATCACTGGTTTCCATTAAAACCTCGTTTGTGGAATTAAAATTAATTTGATGGAAATGGATTAAGCAGTCTTTTCATTAGTGTGCTCCTGGTCTAATCGAGTTTGGAGTGACTGGTGAAGTCATTCCTGCGCTGAGCCTCTTCCCCTCAAGTTCTCTGTGGGCCTTTTGTTCCCAGACTGCTGGCAACATGGAGATGGGAGTCTTCCAACTCCCCCCTCGCAGTTGGCGGTTGCACTTGCTTCCCTAAGATCCTGGGAAGGAAAGTGACGATTTCACAGAAGTTATTCAAGGCAATGAGTCCAACACAAGAATCCTTCGATAGAAGTCAATAAAGGTGTCCCTGTGGTGAGCACTGGGGATAAAGGCCTCCCTGTGAGACCAAACTGGGGGAGACTAGTTACTGAGGTCAGACTTCTTCCTTCCTAAGCTGAAGGGATTCTCAGCTTAAATTCGTTTCAGAGTAACAGGTCTGGAGAAGAGGCGCATAGAGCTTGCCCTCCAGACTGAGAACCACACATTTAGGTAGTAGGAAAGGGTAAAGAATGGAGATAACTGTGCATCTCAAGATGATCTTGGCCACAGGAAAGCTGTTTTCATGTGTATTTCCCCAGGTTTGTGAGGTTAGGGCTTTATTATATCTTCCAGGACACAATTCAACCTGTAACAATTGTAATCAACATAATTCTTTATTATTATTGTTAATAATAATAATAATTTTATTTTTATAGATTCTTGCAGGATTTGCAGCTACACAGCAACCATCAGCAGACATTTGGGCTCCAAATCAGACCATTTGCTTCCATCAGTCATAATGAGTACAAAATTACTTGCACGCTTATGGATTTTGCTTTTTAAAACTCTATCACTTGCTTGGAGAGGTGGCTCTGTGGTTAGGAGCACTTGCTGTTCTTCCAGAGGACCCGCGTTCAGTTCTAACCACCTTTTAAATATTCTTCGTATTAATTCCAACACATACACATGCATACATACACATCACACACACACACACACATGCACACACACACACTCATGGGGGGCATATGACAATATAATGTCCTGAACCATTGACTCTATGTACTATAACTGGCCAAAGACCCCAGCTGTGGCATTCTGAAAGCTACAGACCTGTAGCAGTTAAGCCACCTTTCCCAAAGCTGCTCCATCCCAGTATTGGGACACTGAGGCAGGCCCATTGTCCCAGAAAGTCACAGGGTTCCAAAAATGCCCAGATTTGGGTCCTCAACAGCTTTTTGGTTCTTCCTTAGTCTACCGGGCAGTCAAGGATGCGTTTGGTCAACTTTGTTCTCCTACCCTTTACTAGCTGCATAGTTTCTTGCATTTTCTCTCTTAATAAAATCTATGCATGTCTCATCCTATTAGGGGAATCTATATCTTAGAAGGGATATGTGTGTAAGTATAGGAATGTACACATGAATATTCATATATATGCATTTGTCTATAGACATGTGTGTATAATTGAGTTGTAATTTCTTTTATGGTAGACATGAGCTATGTCAATACTTTTGTAATTTAAAAAAAGCCACCCCACTTTGCTATTAGCTATACCACAATGTACCCCACTTTGCTATTAGCTATACCACAATGTCTGTCACCTTTTGGGAAAAGAGCCAAGAACTCAGAGCAATATTGCACAAAGACTTCTTGTTTAGGTATAGAGTTCCTGGTGGAGTTTGAATTTTTCTGTCAATGAAGCTAACCTTCACAGGTAAGTGTGAAGAACACTGGAGTGAGAACTAAGTTCCCCAGTGGAAAAGGAAGGATTGAGTAAGATCTGGAGACTCTCCACTCTTCCCTTCCTGTATTTCTCTAGACTGGACCTACTGGTCTCCTCTCACCCACACCAACAACAATTTCTGACTTTGTAGAAGAAATAGATTCTGGACCCCTCCCACGGGAGAGCTGTCAGGAACCTGCCAGGGTCTCATAATCAATGGGAGCTTGACGAGTCAGCTTTAGATAGCCTACAGTGCCTGTCTATAGAAGCTCTAACCAGGATCCTTGAGACGAGAGAGAGAGAGAGAGAGAGAGAGAGAGAGAGAGAGAGAGAGAGAGAGACAGAGAGACGGAGACAGAGAGAGGGAGAGACAGAGAGAGACAGAGAGACAGAGAGAGCAGTAAGTGAACTCAGGTAAATGGACCCCAAGTATTCTTTGTCCTTGCCTTAACTTCCTAATAATCAAACTGCTAAGAGAGAAGCCGCCAAAAGAGGCATCGTGAGACTGAGGAAGCCCTTGCTGTCATGAGAGTGGAAGCGGCCAGAACTTCACTCCTACTAACATGGAACTCCAGAGAGAGAAATAAAGTGCCCTGAACACTCTAGAGAGAGTTGGGAAGAAGTAAATAGAGTGTTGGGTCACAAAATCTAATAAAAATAATAATAAATATCCAGTGCACACCCTTTTGTGTGGGTCCTTCATCCCTGAGTTTATAGGTAGTCAGAGAGAGAAGCCACAGCAACTGGATGATAAAGTAGTGAATTCCTAAGTGAAAAGAAGGGAGTCTGGTCATGGACTGGAGCCTGATTGAACTAACAGCTCCAGAATTTCATTTCTATCCAAGAGCTTGGGATTCTGCCTGACTGCCCAGAACTGAACTCTGAGAACAAGGAAAACCATGCAGTGCTTCAGCCTCTTTCCCAGGGGCTCTCCCTTGCCTTCTGGAGCCTTGCAGTGGGCTTGCCTGCTCCTTGGCAGGTGGCTTTGCCTCTACTGGGATTTTGGTTAGCTGATTCTCAAGTGTGATGATAGAGCACTCACGGCAAAGGCAAAGACTCCATGAAAACTTTCAGCAACACGAGCTATGCAGATTTCACCCTGGACTGTCCCTCAATCCCCATCAGCTTCCTTCTCCTAACAGAAAGTTCTATTGTCTTCTTGTATTTCACTTGATGATCCCTGGTGCCTTGTCTTCCTCAAGAATACTCTCTGCATCCAATTCTCATTGTAAGGGAATTTCCTTTGAGCCGTTATTAACCCCTGATAGAAGCAGGCACCTGCAGGGGAAAATGTATGTATTCTCGTACTTTCAAAGTGTCTTTTCCCTTACTTGCAGATAAAACTTTTATGTCACAATCTGAGCATGCCCAGAGGCATCCTGTCTTCGCATTTGATCTTTTAAACATGTGTTTTAGGCCTATACACTAAGCATGTGTGTCTACTATCCTTCCTTCCTAAATTATGAACTTAAACTGAGCATGCTCAGGAATGACATCTTAACTGAGAATGTACTCAAGAATTGGCCCATCCCTGTGTGAAAATGCATTAGGCCACTTAAATAAAATTTCAGTTTCCTTTGGTCCTGGTGGGGTGGCGGGAAGGTATTTCTTTGAAAACCACTCCCATGCTCTCTTTGCCTATGGCAGGTAACCAATCTCTCTCCACTCTTTATGTTGGCGCCATCTAATTTGGCTTTACACTCACCAGCCTGTGAACTGACTCCATTCACGGATGCCATCACCAATGTATGGTTGTTCTGTATAGCCACGAGTAAATGCTCTTAGACGATAAACATGTATAGAATGAGATCCTACATAGTCCAATCTTACTTTTGCTGAAGAAAGCGTGTGCTTGAACATAAATATTGTTTACAAATAAAATCTGAATTCGTGGCAACAAGTTCCAGGAGAAGGATATTAAGGTTAGTACTTGGGTAATCTATTGATATTGTCATTCCAGGTGAAGATGGCCCTGCAACAAGAAGGATTTGACCGTAAAAAGAGAGGGTACAGGGACATCAATGAGATTGACATCAACATGAACGATCCTCTTTTTACAAAGCAATGGTACCTGGTAAGTTTCTCTACTGCTTACAATGGTCTTCGCTTTGAAGGATGAAATTGTTTGTTA
The DNA here is from genome assembly GCF_014885135.2 of Alexandromys fortis. Lineage (NCBI taxonomy): Eukaryota > Metazoa > Chordata > Mammalia > Rodentia > Cricetidae > Alexandromys > Alexandromys fortis. The sequence continues at coordinate 1,091,287 of NW_026067989.1, forward strand.
TTTGGCAGAATAATACACAGCATCCAAGTCAATGAATGCCTCTATGCCCCCTAAGATGTTTGGTTTTTCTGTCTATTATGCATCTTAACCCCTAAGCTTCTACCAATAGCCGATCATGATCACATTGGCCTGGGTTCTGAACAGCTCTACCTGGGTGAGAGGGAAGACATGCAAACTATCTGAAAGTCACATTGAATGTTTAAGAGCAGTCATCCAGAGTGTCAACAGGCACACAGAAAGACTGGAGGGACATATGGGAGTCATAGTCACAAGAGTAAGAATCCAGGGTTTTCATGAGTAAGAGAGCTGAGAGACAATCAAAGGTGGCATTTCAACCCGGCCCAAAACAGTAGCAGTGAATCAGGATTTACATCACCAGAACCTAGGCTGTCTTATGGCAAGAACTTTCTGTTTTATCTACAACCCATCATGACCCCTGTGGGTTGCCTCGGCTATGTTTAGAAGATTAATAGGGACATGAGGAATGACTTAGGGATGAAGAGCATGTGCTGTTCTTCCAGATGACCCAAATTCAGTTCCCAACACCTTTGTCAAGCAGCCCACAACTATCTGGAACTTCCGCTTCAGTGAATCCCACACCACTGGCCTCTTAGGCACCTGCAGTCACCTTCATAAACCCACACATATACACATAATTAAAAATAATAAAAATTAATCTTTGTTGAGGAGATCAATGACTCCGAACCAACCTAAGTTGCAGAGCACATTATAAATGACTGATTCATAAATGTGAGTGATGTCTCACTTTATGTAGGACTAAAAGATGATGAACAAGATAGAAAATTAAATGACATAGACTATTACACACTAGAGATGCATCCCTGTTTCCCTCTGAGGCTTCAATGTTTGGCTATGCCTTATGGTTTTGGACATAGAATTCTGAAAGTTTGGGTAACTGATTGAGCTTATGTATATTAATCAGGATATGGTAGGTTTGTTGCAACCACAGATAATCCCAAGTCACGGTAGCTTCTTAAACTCAACACCTGTTTTTTTGTGAACTTTACCTAAATGCTTCCACAGCACCTCAGCAACTGTATGTGGCTCTTGAAACTTCTACCTAGGTGTGACAAAAAGCACATGTGCTCACATTGTGCTGGCCAGAACCAGTTACATAACCATTGTAAAAGAAAAGGGGGAAAAAGAAAGGAAAGAGGAGGTATAATCTTTAATGTGTGCTTGGAAGGAAAAGAATAGTAACTTCTGTAAAGCATATTAATGATACTAATGCCATTCCAACAATGTCTTAGTAACATCAGAACAGCCTCTGGTCATGGTGAGCACACTCTCCAACTTCACTATTTGAAGAAATAGTTGAAGATAAGTCATCATTGAGAAAATCTATACAGATCATATATTCATGGAAAGAGGCTAGTGAATGTATTAGTGTGAATTATTCCTTCATCTTCCTTCTTTTTAAAAATGAAGGAAGGGTTGGCACAATAGCTCAGTCAATAAAGCACTTGTCATGTAAACATGAGGATCAGAGTTCAATTCCAATAAATCCCATGAAAACCACTTGAAATGGTGCTTAGAAATAGTGGCATGTATATGTAATTTCAGAACTGAGGCGTCAGAGATAGGGACCCTTTGGGCTCATTGACTAGCCATTCCAGCCCACTTAACAAGCCCTCAACTATCTCCTAAAACAAAATGGTCATTAAGAAACAATACCCAAAGATGACCATTAATCTGCACACATATGCACATACACACAATTGTGCTGTGCACACCCATGCATCTGTACAAACACACTAATGAATACACACAAAAACTGAGGAGGACTTTATTTTGTTGTTGTTGTTGTTGTAGTAAAACATACACTGAAGAACAGCCACTTATCCTGACTTTAGTTCAACAAGACTTGGTATGGTGGTAATAAAATTTCCAAGGTAAAAACTTTTCTGTGAAAAAGAAATGTTTTTGTCATTTAGTAAGGGAACTTCAGTAAAAACCCAAAATATTATATGCTAAGTTCAAAACATGAGCTAAACCTAGCTTTGACAATGAATATTTCATTCCCTATTTGGAGGGTTTGCTGTGATGGCCTCTCCAAAATTATTGCGTAAGGTGATTTTAATTTTCTGTGTGGTGCCAGGAATTGAACCTAGGGCTTTGTGTACATTAGGCAAAGACTTCATCACCAAGCTACATGTCTATTCCTGTACATGGTTTAAAGATGGAATCTAGCTTTGAGATAAGGGCATTAAAGCAGTTTCAATCTTTACATAGAACAGAAAAAAATTAGTTGTTTATGTGAAGGAAATAGAAAACAAAGCCTATTTAAGTGAAGTAGGTCACCTTAAAGCATGTTTCATGAAGAGTGGGACCTTATGCCGGCCAGGTAGACCACGTCTGGAAACCAAGTGCCTGCATATGTCACAGCACCAAACCAATGCAATTCTCTGCTTTGCATTCTCCTATCAGTTCAACACTGGGCAAGCTGATGGCACTCCTGGGCTAGACTTGAACGTGGCCGAAGCCTGGGAGCTGGGATACACCGGGAAAGGAGTGACCATTGGAATTATGGATGATGGTGAGTATCTCACAGCCCTTAAGTCATTTGCAAGAGAGAGTGCCTGCCTTTCGTGCCTCCAGACATGAAAGACTTGTGTTTGATAGAGGCTAGTGAGGAAATTAGCAGCTTTGATGCTGGACAGCCAAACCACACTTTGACAAAACCTACCCCTTCATCCAGATCAATAATCGTGATACTTGGTGATACTCTCAACAAGTACTGCTTGACCTGATAAATAAGAAACCAAAGAAACCAGTCGGTCCTTGACTTGCTTTCTTACTGACTCTATCCTTACAGCTTACCTGAAAAGTCTTCTAAACTCATGTAGGTTTGTTTTCTGTTCCCCTAGATCCACACTGTACCGTGCTATGACCTCTGAATATGTATGGCTACTCGGAGTTAATAATTAAAGCTAACAGCAATTTAAAATTCAGTTCTTCAAAACAGCTCCATTTCACCTTTTAGTGTTTCATTTTTCTCACCATAGAAAATTAAACCCAGGACTTTGCACTCATATGAGACAGCTTCTCTATCACCCAGCTACATTCTTGACTTCCTTGTTTTAGGGATCAGTGTGGGCTATTTCAATGGCTGAACTAAAAAATCTGCTTCGATAATCACAGAATATTTTATCTGAGAGTGTGGCTTTGGGTTCCTGACAAGATTGAAGTTTAGAAAATTTGGCTTTAATGCTACTTTCAAAACGAGCCCCTGTCAGGCAGTCTTTGATAATGGTTATATCATTGACAGCTCCATATGTTACCCTGCTATGCAGGCTAGAGATTTCAGAGTCTTGTGAATTAGTGTTTTTCTAACTGTGCACAGCCTTGCCTCTGGAGAGGTCCGGCGGCACCGCTGCCCTGCCGTCATTTTGCTGGAATGTTCCGCCCCCCTCGGACAGCTCCCTGGGTCTTCCACTAAAAGTACCACTGTGGCTTACATTATCGGCTTAATTACCTACAAAGCCTATGTAGCACTGAAACAATAGAGCCTCTCCTTTCCCAACATCCTCAAAGAACACTGTTGATGAAAAGCAAGCCTTTGAAGCAGAATTGATGGGGAAAACAAGGGAGACCAGGCTGCTCAAATCTGCTCTGTCTTTGTGGGAACTCATTAAAGTACAATGTGAAACAATGCTCCCTAGGCCTCTGATGTGTGAGATGTTTTGAAGTAGATGTAAAAGCCTTCTCTGGTGCTGAGAGCTTTCCCTAGAAGAAAGGAACTGTGTGGAGAGATAGCAGAGCTTATGAACATATTTTTTTTTCTTTCTGAACTCTTTGGCTTAGCCTCCTTTCCAAAGCAGCTGGGGCCAGGTCACCCAGAAAAAAAGAGGCATCTAAATTTGGAAGGAATCACCTGGTGTAATCTGAGACTGCTTTTTCAGTTCCAGGCCACCCAGACCGAATAATCACACAGAAACTATATTAATTACAACACTGTTTGGCCTATTAGCTCAGGATTCTTATTAACTAACTCTTACATGTTAAGTTAACCCATTTCTATTGTTTTATATTTTACTCGTGGTTTGTTACTACCTCTTGCTTCTTGAGCGGCTACATGGCATCTACCTGACTCTGCCTTCTTTCTCCCTGCATTCAGTTCAGTTTTCCTGCCTCCTATATTCTGCCCTGCCATAAGCCAAAGCAGCTTCTTTCTTAACCAGAGGTAATAAAACATATTCACAGCATACGGAGGGGAATCCCACATCAACCTAGGATATACTGTGAGAGCCAGTGTAACAGCCCATTGGGTGCCCTATGCTGTAAACAGAGGCTACCTTGAATGTGGTACAAGAGAGACAACAGAAACACTGCCACGGTCAACTTTCCAACAGCACTGTAGATGCCAGCTTCAGTGTCTGTCCATAGCCTCCTTGAAGGACACCCAAGCCATCCCTTCCAAAGATGGCAAATGAGAAGATGCCTCACTCTGCCCTAGACTGAAAGGCAAAACCTTTTGGAAAGTCCCAGAAGGATTTCCTGCTTGATCTTAATTCTGTAGATTAGTAGTCTTTGTAATTCCATGTAATTTGAACTCACTAGCTCTCAATTAAAATTCTTGATTTTTTTCTATTGTTTTAGTCATGTCTGCTACAGAAAACAAAACACCTAGATAACTTTTTAAGCTACTGCGTCTTATAGTTCTGTGAGAGTGTAGGCTCTGCTGTGCTGTTTTGTTGCTTTCTCTAAATAAATAAAAGAATATGTGTTCCATCAGGGAAGGTGGCTCAGTCAGCAAAGCATGAGGACCTGAGCCCCAATCCCTTGCATGTGTATAAAACTGAGGGAGGCAGTGCCTCTGTTCCCCCAGCCCTGGGGATCAAGGTCAGGCAACAGAGACTGGCAGACCCCCTGGAACTCACTGCTAAGTCAACCTGAGTCAGCTTGAGAGTTCAGTGAGAGACGCTGCCTCAAAGAATAAGGCAGAGAAACTGAGGAAGACATCTGACATCTACCTCTGGCTTCTACATGCATAAGAACATATGCACAAACACATGAAGCATGCACACACACAAAGAACATGTGTTCAGTATATTCTACCTTAAGAGATAATCAAATACACAAGAACATTAAAATACTATCTATCAAATTATTATTTTAATTTAAAGCATTCTTTTATTAGTAGAAAAATGTCTTTCATCCTTCATAGTTCTATCAATGGTATTTTCTTTCTCAGTTCCAAGTCTGCAACCATTTTAACAAAGTTCTTTCTCTTAACCTAAGGACTCTTTATTATAATTATAATATATATACATTGTATTGAAATCTAATTTCCCTCCTGGTCTCATGTTATCTCTTTGCTCTTGTATTTCCCTTCATGGAGAAGAGATTTCTAATTCTTCTCTTAAACAAAGTTCACTCTCAGAACAAGGAATTGTGTTTTTAAATTGACTTCCAATCTTAAAGGCATGCTCTTTGTGTGTGGTTGTGGAGGGCCATGTTTAGCTTCTCATTTGTTACCAAACTTTTTGCCTAACAATGTTAAATAATTTCAACAAATATATACAATTTCATCTCCACACAGATTTTAATAACAAGGCAATTTCTAGAGATGTCTCTGTTCATCTGCTAAAATTGTCCCAGTGACGTGATAAATTGTGTTAGTTGCTTCTCTGTTGTTACATCAAATACCCTGACAAAATACAAGATAGAAAAGAAAGCGTTTACTGTGATTTACAATCATAGGAGAGACAGTTGATCATGGCAGGGAAGACATGGCAGCAGGAGGGAGAGGCCCACCCTGCAGTCGGGAAGGTGGCTGGTCACATTTCATCCCATACAGGAAGCAGAGAGACTAGAGGATGGGACTACAGTATGAACATCAAAGTCCACCTTCAGTTATATACTTCCTCCAGTGAGGCCCCACCCCCTAAAGTTCCACAACATTCTCAAACAGCACCACCAGCTGGGGTTCAAGAGTTCACATGTGTAAACCAATGGGGATAATTATATCTTCAAACCACAAACTCCTACCCCTGGGCCTCATGGTCTAGAGACTATCTCATAATACAAAATACATTTAGTCAAATTTCAAAAGGTAAACTCTTGCTGTAAATCTCCTGTCAAAACCAAAACATAAATTATATACTTCCAATATATAGAATATATATTCCCACTCCAAGGAGGAGGAATGGGAACACAGTGAGGAAATATTGAACAAAAACTAGACTGAAACCAGCAAGATAAACACCAAAACCCTAGCTTCACGTCCAGCGTCTGGGGCTTCAGTTTCAACGCACTGAGGTGGCTCAGTTCTTCCAGCTTTGTCGCCCGTCACATATCTCTCTTCTAGGCTAGCTCTACTCCCTGAATGCAGCCCTCCTTAGCAGACATCCCACAGTTCTGCCATCTCCAAAACCTTGGAATCTCTACCACAGAATAGTTTCTCGGGGCCTCCTCACAGGCTCCTCCAAGCTTGACACCCATTGCCTAGCCACAGTAGCTCTCTGGAACCACAGAGAAAAATGATGACCCCACTTTTCAGTCCTCTGTCCTTCACGCTTCCGGAACTAGAGCCACCCATAGAACACTACCAAGTTGTGCTACCGTCTTGGGATGGAAACTAGCTCCCTTGATCCGGGGTTGGAGCACTTGGATACCAGCATTGATACTGGTGAAAGTTTCCCTGGGCATTTGTTTTAACAGGACCAGAAAAGCCCTGGGTGTCCCTCCTTTTAGAAGGTGGGTCTTGCCCTCAGGGCATCTTCCCTGTCATTTCAGTGCCGAGCAGGAGGCTTTGACAATGGCACGAAACCCTTTAATGGCACAGTCTTCTTCAGTGTATGCCTGGGCTGTAACCTTCAGCTTCCTGGTGCTCCCTCCCTCCCCACTGTGTACATTTAAACAGTAATAAACTTTCCACCTACTCCATATTACTCTGTTTTGAAGTTTCCTCCATCGGAGCAATTAGTCCTTTACTTTTTGATTCGGCTTCATGCAAATTCTCAGGACACAGGCAGAATGCAGCCAGATTCCTTAAGGAAATATCATATGAATAGCCTCTAACCCAGCTGCTAATAAAATCCATATTTCCCTTAAACTTCGTGAGCTGGGTCTCTGCTCTTCATTGTACTCTCTGCACCTCTGATTGGCCCATTAAGCTCTGTCCACAGCACTTAACTAGTCCAGCATGAAGTTCCAAAGTCTGCCACACTCCTTCAAAAAAACAACATAATCAGGCCTATCACTGCAACAGCCCCACTTCTCTGAAACCAATTTTTGTATTGGTTATTTTCTATTGCTGTAATAAAATGCTCTCACAAAAAGCAAGTTTGGAAGGTGGAGATTGTTTTGGCTTACAGTTCCAGAGGAAACCATGGCAAAGGCATGGCAAGAGGAGCATGAAGCCAACCCGGCAGTCAGGAAACGGACTGATCAGATCTCACCTCATACAGGAAGCAGAGAGAAAGAACAGGAAGTGGGTCATGATAGCAAAACCTCGAAGCCCACTTCCAGTAACATACTTCCTGCAGGGATACTCTACCTCCTAAAGGTCTCATAGCCTTCCCAAGCAGTGTCACCAGCTGGGAACCAAGAGTTCAAACATGAGCCTGGAGGGGACATTTCATATCCAGACCACAACAACGATATTTCTAATGATGATAATAAGAATCTATTAGCATGTTTACTATAAGCCAAATACTTCTTTGAACTGTTTCTAATCTTTAAAAGATCTCTTAGAAGACAATTATAGCTCCTTTCAAAGACGATGAAGTCAAACCTCAGAGATCCTGTTATTTGACAGAATCTACATCAGGATGACCGCGTCTGACCCTTTGAATAGAACTGCTGGTCTCAACACACGCATTTCCCCCAACTCTGAAGGTCACTTCTATTCTGACCTGGAAAAAAAAAAATGAAGATTTCCTCTTGGAATATAGGCATCCTGATTCAAGAGGGTTTGGGGGGGAGGGGTTGTTTTGTTTTGTTTCTCACCACAAAGCCTTAGGGTGGCTGGCACAGCTCCAATAACAGTGGCACAGCCTTCATATGAATGGGGTAAAGATGCCAGCAGAAGAGGCTTAATGGTGCTTCTAGCTTACAAGTCTAGCGTCCCAGGGTAGCTATTAAATGCACCTGCTGCTAGGCTAAAGCTGCCATCTGCATGAGTTTGAGCCCCACCCTAAACTCTCCTCCAGTTGTTCAGGAAGGAAACAGTCACAGAGAGACCCAACAACCTCCCTGAAGTCGTTCTCCTGGTTACATGGCGGTTAGCAGGCAAACTCTACTCTTTGACTCCAAACACCTCCGTGTATAACCATGACCATGTGTGGTTGCAGGGCCCTACTCTGTTGCTGTTTCCCCACCGCCCATATGTGCAAGTACAGCCTATGCTGAGACTCTGTAGTCCTGCAGACCTGGGTGAGGGCTTTCCAGTTACCCCTGGATCAAAGCATCTGGTGAAACTCAGCAGCATAAATAGGCCATAATTCTACCCTAGGAATGATTCCTGGGCCCAGAGCAGGCTCCGGTTCAAGAGCAAGCACAGAACTCCAGCTGAGGGAATTGAAGCCTCTGGTTTTCCAGAAAGGCACGCTCTGGAGAGAGTAGTGTCAGCTCCCAGCTGACAATACCTCCCTAGAAACCGCTAGCTCTCTCCTAATGGCTTTTCTCGCCCAGCCGTATGTCTCTTATTTCGATGCCGGAGTGCGCCCCGCTAATCTACGGTTCTCCATGCCCTGTTAAATAATCATCACTTTTCCTCCCCGGGGCCAGCTTCATTTCAGAGGAGAAACTAGTTGATGCCTTAGAAATGTCAGGATTTCTACAAATCTCTTTTACATCGCCGCCGTGATGAGCCATCCATTTCGCAGTCACTAAGCCCCTGACTGCTGACATTTATCCGGAAGCGTTATCCGTGGGCCCAGAGCTCTAATTGGTTTCACTGCTCTGCGGTGTGTCTTGGGGCAGCTGTCTCCACCGAGGAAGTGATGCAGCCCTCCTCCACACAGAAACAGAAGGCAAAGCAAAGGGTTCAGGATAAGCATCCTCTTCCCACCCCCAACTCCCACAAGTCTGAGCCATCATCCCTACAAGGAGCATCCATTTCTGGGCAGCTTTCTTGAGAACACAGCGGCCAGTTTTAACCTTCTACTCCTGTGTTATCTTTTCGCAGGAATCGATTATCTCCACCCAGACCTGGCCTACAACTATGTAAGTACAAGCTGATTTTAAGGTGTGGGGAATGTGTGCTTTTAGGCAATCTGCTACATGTGGTTATCAGAAACACACTCAAGTATATGCACTATGCATGCATTCAGAAGATCAATACCCACACACAGGAGCCCATACATGCCCAAGTCACACACACACACACACACACACACACACACACACACGTAACTCAGATATTCATGTGAACACAGAATCACCACCCACATACTCAAATGTGCACACTCATGTGTTTGTACACACCGAATCAATCCATCTTGTTAGAGCCGTTGCTCAGATATGGGGGCTGGCCAGATGTCAAACGAGTGTCTTTTCGAGAAGAAAGGCTAGCATGCTGGCATTTGGAGGAGCAGACTGCCAAGAAAGTAAATACAGGGAGAGGTAGAGAGGAGAGTGGCCTGGCAAGGCTTGAATCAATGCCAGTTCCAAAGCTCAAGGGAAAGGGTAATCAAACTATCTTGGTGCTCATTGGCCAAAACTGAAGCCCTAGAGTCAAAACCTACAGTAACTCACATTGCAACCATCTCTCTGTGAGAGGAAGAAGGAACACCATCTTTTTGACCATTTTAACTGTTCTAAACATTTCACTGAGCCCCACCTTTAAGGCTCCTCTACAAGCAAAAACCATCAGCAGAGACTCACAGCACAACACTGGGCTAGAAGTCATAAGCTTTCCCGATAAACCGACAAGCTCTTTAAACATAACCGATGTCTTCGTTCCAAGCCCAGGAGGTACAATATGCAGGCATTTGATGTGTTCACTCAAAGCTGCCCCAGCTGGGTGACACTTTCCCCACAAACTCAAGGTCGAAGTTTAAAAGACATGAACTTACTGACTGGAGACGTTCACTGAAAATGAGGGCTTAAGTAAAAGAGACCGTTAATAAGCAAGGCTGTTCTCGAGTCAGCATTGTGAGGCTGTGCCCTAGAAGGGCCTTTCTATACTGTATGGAAATCAAGGGAACTCCCCCCCGTGTTTTGTGCACTGGGTATCAGGAAATGGGACAATAAAGTTTTCTGCACAGGTCTTAGCAATCTAGAAACATAAAGATAGAGCTAAAAACCTTCTCTAATACAAATACACACACATATTTATAATATGTACAACTATATATGTGTATATGTACATATGCATAATCATATATATATATATATATGAACCATGGATCATCCAGTCACTGTGGCCTCCAAAGAAAATGACAGGAAGTTAATCCAGAACTTTATTGCAGGTGATAATAACCCATGGGGAAGATAGTCATGGGCTACCCATGCATGGCAGTCTGCGGGTCATGTCTAGGGAGCCCTTCTATAGCCCTGTCCCTGTGGCCACCTGCCCTGCTTCCAGCTCACGTGTCTAGCTGTTCATTTACTCTTAAAATGGTCTGAATTCCTGGTGACTCCTCTGTACATCCTTCTCTGTGTCCCCCATAAATACAGAGCCCTGAGATGTTACTATCCTGCACCCTAGAACTGCCTACCCTCACAGAGGCAATAGTATTTCCCATAATTCTCTTCAGCTCCAGGGCCCAGGACATCATCAGTAGCCACTTGGGGCTCTGCTCAGTTTCCTACATAATCGCCGCCTTGTCTCTTGGAGAACCTCAAGGTGGGGTGGCTGTCTGTTGACTGAAAAGCTAACGGTGCCTCGCCCCCTGCTATGCACAGGTCCTAGTTCCACAGAAGCCTAGAGCACCATGAACAGCTTCCATGCCTTTTCACTTGGCCGCCCCCAGGCTGATGACACATTGAAAGACCATTCTAATTCCGTGGGGAAAACATGATTCTAATCCCGTGGAGAAACCATGAAAAGCTGCAGAGACAATACTAGTGGGCATGGCTGTCCGTCTGCCTGAACCCCTCTGAATCTGGGGAGTGCTGGCTGTGCTTAGACCAGCAATATCAGAAGCATGGGGAGACCCCACAGCCTGTGAGCACTAATCTCTCTCCCCCTTGGTTTCGTTGCCATGGATGTGTATAAATGCGCGTCCTCTGTAGGAAACTGGAAAAGCAGAAACAGATCCAAAACCCAGCCATAACTCTATCAGCCTTAATATCTGGGGCTTTCAATTCTGTGTGTATTTTTTTTTCATAAAATCGAATTCTGATTGCATACTGTATTCCCACATCTTCATATGCTATGAACATTTTATATTTTAAGTATCTTCGTTATTTTGAAGGCTATGTGGTATTGCCTCTCACTGTAATTTAAACACCATGATCCCCTATTGTTGCACAACTGGCTGTGTTTCCCATGGTTACATTAATCTAAAAGAGATCATGATAGGCAGTGGGATGCTTGCTTCTTAGAGGGGCTGCATGGACACCTTCTTCCAAGAGTTGAAAGAATGCTGGGAAAAAAGAAAATGTAAGAGGCCTATCAACTATGTTTCAAATTATTTCAATGTGCACTGTGGAATGAGACATTCTACATCTCTCATTGATGTGGGAGTGATTTCTTTCTAATCTTTTGTTTTCATTGATTGGTTAATTAATAAAGAAACTGCCTTGGCCCATTTGATAGGCCAACCCTTAGGTGGGTGGAGTAAACAGAACAGAATGCTGGGAGAAAGAAGCCGAGTCAGGCAGTCGCCATGATTCCCCTCTCAGACACAGACACAGGTTAAGATTTCCCTGGTAAGCCACCTCGTGGGCTACACAGATTATTAGAAATGGGTTAGATCAATATGTAAGAGCTAGCCAATAAGAGGCTAGAGCTAAAAAAAAAAAAAAAAAAGAGGCTAGAGCTAATGGGCCAAACAGTGTTTAAAAGAATACAGTTTCCGTGTAATTATTTTGGGGCATAAGCTAGCCATGTGGGCGGCCAGGTGCCGGGGATGCAGCCCACCACTCATATCACTACATCCCATAATGTCTCTCGAGCTAATTGCCACCAACGGGTGGCAGCCTCAGAAGGTATATTTTCAGTTCATTTCAAGGGTGAACTGTCCTTGGATTAAAGCTAGTAAGTACATAGGAGTGATGAGTTCTCCATATCTGAACATATGGATCATATAGCCATTGGGAGAGGATGCTGAAGAGATGATGTGTGTATTAACCTTAATCTAGATGCTCTCTGATAATGAGTAGAAAATGTGACTGAGAATAACCTCCTCTTGGCGACAAAGCTTCCTGCCTCTGGTGTGGTGTGAAAGCTAAGCATCTACCTAGCAGGAACTCCTCTCTCTCTCTCTCTCTGCCCTCCTCTCTCTCTCTCTCTCTCTCTCTCTCTCTCTCTCTCTCTCTCTCTCTCTCTGCATGTGTGTGTGTGCATGTGTGTGCGTGTGTGCGTGCATGTGTGTGTGTGTGTGTGTAATCCTGGCTGTCCTGTAAGTCACTCTGTAGACCCAGCTGCCCTTGAACTCAAAGATCCAATGGCCTCCAGAGTGCTGGGATTAAAGTCATGTGCCGCCTTCACCACAAGGCTAAGACCAGTCCTCTTAAATCTCAGTGTCTCTCTCAATCTATGTAGAGTTGAACCAGAACCTAACAATAAAATTTGTCATATTTTGACTAAAATTTTTACATGGTCGTTAAGTGTAAGTGGAGTCAACCTGCTGAGGAGAGCAATGAAGCCAGCGGACAATGAACAATAGGCTCAAAAACCATGTGAGGAAAGAATGTACCTCACAAACCCTTCTAGGAAAAGGTACTTTGAGAAGGTTATGTGTTTGGGTCTTCCCAGAAACAGACCCCTAAAACAAGAGTTGCAGGGGGAAAAAAAGATGAAGAGGAGAAAGCAGCTATGATGGGCACAATATCAAACAGGGACCATTGTGGGCAGCTAGAACTTAACCCCACTAGGATAGGACACTCTGGGAGATAATGAATAAATGAGACAGAGTGCCAGAGGCTTCTCACCTCGCATAGGGCACCTGGGGCCTCAGGGGATTGAACCCATTTCCAACAGTCATTGGATTAGAGCTGGTCCCACTGGATACTTAGGCTGCCTCCCCAGGCTGGAGGACAGCCCTCATCTGTGTCTAGACAGTCTCTCGCCGGGGATCTGTGGGTGTCGGGCCATAGAGACAAGTGATAGCACCTGCTGCCAGTGCGTACCTTGGAAATCTCTTAAAGGGTCAACAGCAGTGTTCTGTATTGTGGGAACAGACTCCTCCTCCTTATTAATTTGCTTTCAATAAGACATGCGAATTCTACCCAAAGCCATTCAGCAAAATTTCTTCATACTCAAACCAGGCAAAATGTTTCCCAAAGCAAAGTTCTTCTCATGGCTTGGTTATTCTGAGTAGTAAGAAGAGTGTGTGTGTGTGTGTGTGTGTGTGTGTGTGTGTGTGTGTGTCTGTGTGTGTGTGTCTGTGTCTGTGTTGGTAGTTCAGGGTTCTTTCCACTAAACTAAGAATTAAAATACTTTGAAAACTGCAAATCAATATATAAATGTAAGTCTTTAGTGTTAATTTAATTCAACAAATCTACACTGGGTCTATTGGGTGGAGAGCAAAGGATAATAACAGCCACTTCTGTGATTATTCTATTGTTCAAAGGTTGAATTGAATCTCAGGGTCTGTTCCCATTTGTAAGTGCTCACTATTCCAAATAATTAAAATTCTATTTTTCCATCCCAATTCCAATAACCATGAAATGAGTACTGGCCAAGAGACTACTCTGAACCGAGTCAGTGCTTCATTTCACTGCCTTCCCTATGCCACAGTTCGAACAGTTCCTCCAGCCCAGAATGGGGGAAGAGATGCCAGGAAGGTGCAGGCACCCACTGAGGAGGGATGCAGACACCCACTGAGGAGGGATGCAGGCACCCGCTGAGGAGGGATGCAGGCACCCGCTGAGGAGGGGTGCAGACTCCCGCTAAGGAGAGGTGCAGACACCCGCTGAGGAGGGGTGCAGGCACTTCCTGAGGAGGGGTGCAGGACTCGCTGAGGAGGGGTGCAGGCACTACTGAGGATGCGTGCAGACTCCCACTGAGGAGGGGTGCAGGCACTACTGAGGATAGGTGCAGATTCCCACTGAGGAAGCGTGCAGGCACCCGCTGAGGAAGGGTGCAGGTGGGGTGTATCTCACAGCCCAACTTAGGAGGAAGAAAATGGGGAAGTGACTCTGTTGGGTGGCTCTCAGCCCATGATGTTTCCAGACTTATATGAAGCTAGGCTAAGTCTGTGGCTCATGGAGAACTTCTTTAGGAGTGTGTGGCATGTGGAAGAGGTGGCAGTTTTCAGAGCCTGGGAGCAGGTTGGGCAGAATCTCATCTTTGCTTCCTAGCCCTGCTTTGTTGAAGTCATGAGTCACGCAAGGCTGGGGGGGGGGGGTCTGTAAAATTCAAAGAGGAAATTCCAGCTGTGTTGAAGTTTTCTCAGGGACATGTGTTGAAATAAAGATTTGAAACGTTCTATTGTAGACAGAAGTTTCTATCCCACCTGGATCCTCTGGTGTTCAGCCCCAAAGAAACACAGAGTCTTGCATTAATCACAAACAGTTTGGCCTATTAGTTCAGGCTTATTATTAACTAGCTCTTACATCTTAAATTGACCCATAATTCTTATCTATGTTTAGTCATGTGGCTCGGTATCTTTTCTAAGTAAGGCATTCTCATCTTGCTTCCTCTGCATCTGGCTGGTGATTGTGTCTCTACCTTTCCTCTTCCCAGAATTCTCTTAGTCTGGTTGCCCTGCCTATACTTCCTGCTTGGCTACTGGCCAGTCAGCACTTTATTAAACTAATGAATAGCAAATCTTTACAATGTACCAGAGCATTATCTCACAGCACTCTATCTGTGAATTCCAATTGAGGAAGCACAGACATGGTTTTTTTTTTCCTTTTCATTAATCCCTAAACAAAAAACTGTTAGACAACAGCTATAATATTCATATTGTATTTATTATTATACATCATGTATAAATGCATTCACGTGTGTCCCAGCTATGGTCTATCATCTGTACGTGGCCTGGGACAGTTAGGAATGTGACTCAGCACACAATAGTAAACTTACTTACAATATTAAGAGATATTTTTAATTCTTCTTTTGCAACTCAATTGTAAACTCTCAAGCTTGAACTTAGTAAAGGACAATATTATATCTAAAGGTCAAAAAGTTGGACCCACCTGGAAGGAGGATAGATATAGGTCGTATGTAAATACTACATCCTTATGTAAGGGGTTGGCACATCAGCGGATTGCTTCCGTAACATGGAGTAAGGCTCTGCCCCCTAGAAATACCAGGCTGTCCTTCATCTGGCAGGACAACCCAAGGAGTCCTAAAAGAGTGAAGAGAAAAGATAACAAAAGAAAGGGCAGCCAAAAAAGGCTTTTATGTAAATAATTGCCCGAGGGCAAGGACCCTTAATTTCAGTAAGGAGTTCTGAGGAGCAGGGCAGGTAGAGCCTGCCTTAGCCTTTGCCCAACAATACCTCTCCATCACCAGCTATAGCTACTACCCAAGAGCAGCGCTGGAGTGGAGAGGAAGTGGCTTTGTTTTGGATCTTCAGGCCTGCCGTACAGTTGAGCAGAATGGGGTCCAACAAATAAGGATTTTCCAAAACCCCGAATATTCAGATGATTGTGTTTGAACCAGCATGTAAAGGTGGGGTTCTAACAGTGTGGTGACTGTAGAAACTGAATCAAACCTGAGCACCATTCTGACTCCCTACTTCCTAACTGCGTAACCTTAGACCTTGAACTTTCATTGCTTCATTAGTGAAAGGGGCACAGTGGGAGTCCAGCCGAGTTTGTTGGCACCGTCAGGTGTTATTGAGATACTGCATGTATCAGGACTAACACAGAGTAGATACTCAATAACTTTTCATTTCTTCTCCAAAGAACTAAGGCAATAGCTCCACACAAGTCAGGCTCTGCTGGTGGAGAAGCGATGCAGGGGCGACTCTGGAAACCAGGGCAATTGCCCACCTGATTCCTAATGAGCTCAGAGCTATCCCAAGAAAAGAGGTCAGCTGACCTCCGTTTGGTAGAGGATTGTGAGGCTAGGGATGGCAAAAGCCAAGAGTGGAGGAGACCAAAAACAATCTCACATAGTCTTAGAAGTCCCATCGAAACAAAGTGAAAGGAAGGAGAAAGGGAAGCACCATTGTTTATGGTCAAGGATGAAATGAAGAAAGGTGCCCTGTGCAAGGAGAATTCCTGATCACTTCTCTGCCGCAGATCTTTGAACTAAGAGGACATGTATGGGTCATTGGAGAGTTGGCCAGGTACCAGGCAGGCAAAGGGATTATAAAGGAGAAATTTCTCCAAAAGAGGTTTCCTCTAAGCAGAGAAACCATGCCTCCTAGTCTTAAGTGATCACAGAAACCACACATGAATGTGGGCTGCTTCTTGCATGCAGGCCTCCATCATTGGGTAGACCCAAGATCCTGTGTGAAGATCTGCACTAATAATTCTCATATTACAAAGTCATTTAAGAGGAAGAAAAGACTCTTAAGGTAGGTTATCCACACTCAGGTAGCCTGAGTCATTTATTCTCTATGGTAGCTATAACACCCCTCCCCTGGCCCTGGGTTGGTGGAAACATTACATGATGATACAGTTCGATCCCCAGGTTTGACGATGATGAATTAGACTTTGTTTCAGTTCAAATGTCAGATTATTACGGATTCTGCAGTGTTATGATTCAAGGGACAGAAGTGCTTAAAAGAGAAAACAAAGCCGTCCCTGAGGACCAGCCCTTCCTCCTTCCTCTGATGAGTCTTGACAGATCACCGTTTCTGAGAAGGAACCTGTAGAGAGCTCTGAAGTACTGCCACTGTGAGCCAACAGGAAGTGCCTTGGGCTTGGCAGCAGTGTGCACACCAGGTCTCCAGGTGGCACAGGGCTGCCATGCTGAAAGAGTGACAGCTGCCAACAGGCACTGTCCTCAGCCCTGGGTGACTCATATGTCATGCAGTATTGATCATATACATTGCTCCAGGCTTTTAGGCCTATTAATATTTAATAAGCGCATTAATAATGCATGTGAAATTGAGGCTTAAATACCCTTTGTGTCTTATTGAAAGGGAGTCAGGCTATTTTCAGCACTGTGTGTGTGTGTGTGTGTGTGTGTGTGTGTGTGTGTGTGTGTGTTGATCAGTTCACAGTGAACCTCATCATCAGAAAGCCAGACTGAATAAATAGAACTATCTGAATGATCCCTTGGAGAGATTTTTGGGACAAATGATTATAATCTTATTCAATCGACGGATTAGAGCAAATAGTCCATATTTATAAGGGCATATTTGGTATGAAAGTGGGAAAAAAATAAACGTAGTTTGATTAAGTGGAGCTCCTTCTTTGGACTCCTTATTTGTAGAATTGCAACTAAAAGCAGTAGAAAAAAATCTAGTTAATGAACTTCTACAAATTGCTCACTGGACTAGACTTTGCTCCATTGAACCTACTCAATTTTCAAGAGAGCTGTGTGGTACTCTGAGGTACTATTCTAAAGGCCGGGATTGCAAAACTGTGGGGTAAAATTCCTTACCCTGCCCTTGGGTGGTTTCCACCTAGGTGTAGAATTATGATGCAATGTACTTAATACTCTCCTGGAAAACAAAACACCAATCACTTGAGAAAGCAGAGGAATCAACAAGACACACAATCCAAAAAGCTAGAGTGAGAGATGCATTTAAAGAGTAGCAATTTGCACGCTAAAGACAGACTTACTTTCTAGGGAAGGTATATTGCAACTTGCCTAGAAATCTTTTTGGTATGATTCCTGACACATGGGTGTTTTGAAGTTCATCAAAAGATCTGATTGCACCCAGAAGTCTAGACTGAAAGTGACCCACAAAAATCACTTTCTTGCTCCAAAAAGTCCCTTAGAACCTTTGACACAATTTTATTTCATACACTGACTTTAAGTGACTTACAAACCAGAATTCTGTCTTTCACTCATGAAAAACTCACCTGGAGGTATCATTCCCGAGGGAGATCATTAGCAGAGAGAGAGAAACAGAGAGAGAGAGAGAGAGAGAGAGAGAGAGAGAGAGAGAGCCCAAGCACATGTACAGAACGTTTTTCTATTAACAAATATTAAATTATAGGAGGATAGAAGGATGGATGGATGGATGGATGGATGGATGGATGGATGGATGGATGGGTGCATGCATGGACACATAGAAATGAATAAACCATAAGAACCACAGTTTCCATTGTAACCCAATGTCTGTTCTTTCCCTTAAAAATCTCTCAATCATTCTTCTGCAGGTTGACATTCAGTTGTGCCAGCACCATTTGTTGAAGATGCTTTCTTTCTTCCATTGTATACTTTTAGCTCCTTTATCAAAAATCAGGTGATCATATGTTTGTGGGTTAAAGTTCGGGTCTTCTATGCGATTCCATTGGCATGGTGGTTGGTTGTGGATCTCTGCATCTTGTTCTGTTAGTTGCTGGATGAAGGCTCTATGATGTTAGTTGTGGTATTCACCCATCTGATTAGAGGGGAAGTTCAGTTCAGGCACCCACCCCACTCTTGATAGGACTCTTATTTGGGGTCATTGTTGTGGATTTGGGGGAATTTCCCCAGTACCAGGTTTCTTTCTAACCCCATAGTGGCTCTATCAAGATCTTTCACTGCTCTCCCACTTCATTCCTCTCCTCCCTTAACTATCCCATTTCTCCATGGTCTCACCCCCAGATTGAGGGGACACAGAATCATCCACATGGTGCTGTTTTTAAGGTCGTGCAGAATGCCGTAGTTCTACAACAATGGAGACTTACACCAAGTGTGTGTAAGAAAGCATCTGAGGCCAGACAGTGTATGGCAGAGTGAGAACCTCTACCCAGAGTCTTTGACCAAACTTCAGGTCAGAATTTATTCATCATGGGCACTCCAGGATATTGGCAATGACAGGAATTTTATAAATCTGCCAAAGAAAGATCCAGGCACAAGAGTAGCGTTCTCAAGAGACAGGACAAATGTGCTACAAGTGTTACTGCTGTAGAAGCAGACCAGAAAACCTAGGGAGTCAGAAGGCTCAAGGGCTGGTAAGCCTGTCTCTCTTTCTCCTTTGCCTTCTCTTGGGAAAAAAAAAAAAAAAAACCTGGGGCATAGAGAGAGATAAGGTGGAGGCAGATGAGAGGCCCAACTGCAGTTAGAGCCCCGGGTAAAGTCCAGATGTGTGTTGGTTGGAGCCCCATGTTCAGTTAGCCTGGCAGATCCAGATGAATAGACAAGGCTGTCAGATCAGGGGAGTCAGACGGGAGGGGGGCTAAGTCATGGGTAGAGGCCTAGGTGCAGTCAGCAGCACAGCAGGGCCCTCTGCAGGATGCAGAGGAGTCAGACTGAGACTCAGAGGTTGAAATGTGACTTCTGCACTCTGGGCAGGGGAGGGGTTGGCTGTGGAGTAGGGTGGTGTTTGAGACAGCACAGCCTGAGCCCAGCAGGGAGAGTGTTTCTCCAACCAGTGCACCCTCAAGCATCCACCGTGAGCCAGGCACAGAGGCTGGCCGGGAGGAGAGGCAGTCAGGTGGAGAACAGAAAAAGGTTCAGATGGAACTCAGCACTGGGTTGGGTAACAGCAGTGGCCATTTTTCTGAGGGCCTGCTGCCTACATGGCTCAGGGCTATGCCTGACTTCAGCGCAGTGAAAGGGAGGCTGTAAGCGACCAAGTGATTGGCAGGTAAGCTTTCTGTTTTCCTGGCGAGACCCCAGTGACCATGCTGACTTTGGAATGTGAGGAATCCCTGGAAGTCGGAAACCAGCTTGTTCACCTGGGCATTTCTCTTCTAGTCGGTGCCACACGTCACTGTTCAGCGACTCCATGGGATGGGACGCACCTCCCCATGCAGGGGGACAGAGAAGCACTGTAATCTTGACAAAAATCAGAAGAGTGCTGTGTTGAGTGACGGGGGAGATGTGGTTAGTGCAGGGGCTTCTAAATGGGGCCATCAATGTGACCGATAGATCACCTGCATGGGGACTTGTGGCTTCCTGTCAGGGTGTTATCTAGAACCAGCCAGTCTATTCTTCTTTCTTTATCACCTTAGGAGAATTTAGAAAGGGTCCCAGGCAGTTGTGAGCAAGAGCCGAGGGAAGGAAAGAGAAAAGAGGCTACAACATCGATCCTACTGAATACTCGAGGTGTCTTTGCATCATTAAAACTAATGATTTTCAGCATAAACCAATGTAACACGCCTTAAAATAATTTTCCACAACACACTAAGACAACTCATGTGACCAAAACCCTCATGGGCCTGCCTCTCTCGGGCCTCCTTGTACAGACAGGCAGGGCCTGTGTCCTCCCCATTTCTCCAGCATGAGTGCTCTCAAAGCTGAAACTGCTTCAGATTAAGGTTGATGTGGGTGTGAGTCTAGGGATACTTGGTGAAATTGGTGAAGGAATGTTTTGCTTTAAAGGATGAGTTGTTGAACTTAGGTGCTCCTGCCTCCTGCTCCTGGGTGTCTGTGTTCAGAGGACGCACCAACAATACATAGCCAGCAGAACCTTTGTCTCCATCCAAGGCCTGTAAGTTACATGGCTAAAACGAAAGTCCTGCGGATGCTGACAGAAGGGCCTTGCTGTGCTGATGTCAAAGTTGTAATCAATCAAGGATCTTTGAAATGTCCTAGCCCAAAGTCTCACTCTACAGAGAGCAAAACTAAGACCTGGGTGGTCAGTGGATTATCCGAGATCTGGGTTCAGGTTGGAGCAAAGCTAATCCTGGAACTCAGGTCTCCTGTGTGTACAAGTGGCTGCAGGTGCCCCTCTCACAAGCGAGGTGTGTATAGATATTTTGACGTGACTTTGGGCTATTTTCTGCGTCCTCTCCCTTGCTTTGGACTGACTTTGACTCCAATTCCAACACTTGCTTTTTTTTTTTTAATTGCTCCAGGAACAGATATTAGAGCCTCCATTATCCTCTAGGTATAGAGATATGATAGGCTTGGGATGTCCCATCCCTTCTTGGCTACCATTAAGCTGGTTTCCTGTGTTAGGCTGAACAAACAAGAATGTGTACATCTTCCTGCGCCCCCTCCAGGAAATTGACTGTAATTACATCTAGGCTTGGCTGGTTTCCCGGCCCTAACTTCTTAATCAAAGTCTCAGGGGCAGCTCCTGAGGAACTGGAGGATGCTGACTTTACAACTGAGCAGTCTAGAGATTTGGGCTAAGCAAAAATTTTCATCATATGTGGCCAAGGCAAAAAGAAAAAAATCTCTGACGCAAAAAAAAATAAATAAGATTAGCTTTTCCTCCGTGGTAGCCTTGCTAGCTCCTAACCAACAGGAAAGAACCCTTAACTACCCACCAATAATTAAAACCTGAAGCCAAGCACAGGAAGCCAGAGCTGGGCTCTTAGAGGTGTTCTTTAACATAGACCTGGGTATCGTGTGAGGTCTGTGCGTCCCGTGGAGCCTGTGCACACCCTCTGCACAATACAGGACCTGCTGGGTGGAAGAATGAGATTGTTACAGTGTGTGGGAGATGTTTTCATTAAGCTATGGAAAGAGAGGGCTTGTGTTTTATAGAGCTAATATTGCCAGGTTTTTAAATGAGCAGTTTGGCGTACGTCTACGACATTCGGAATGTTTGAAGTCTCCCCTAGAATTGCTGCAAGGAAAAAATAATCACTGTTTAATGGTCCTCAGTTGCCCCGTCTCAAAAACAGTGAAGGTTGCCTTTCCCAAGACTAGGACTACCTTTAGGGTCAAAGGGAGAGGATAATTATGCATATTTCATGTATGAATACCAGGTTTTGTTGATCTGTCAAAAATATATATCAGTTGAAGCTAAGCATCATGGTTTACACCTGTAATCTCAGCACCAACAGAATTGTCATGAGTTCTAGGCTAGCCTGAGCTACATAGTAAAAGCCTAGCTCAAGAAAGCAATGGGGAAACCAGTGGAAGAATCTGACAGATCTTAGGTTATTAGAAAAAGGTTGAAAAAGCCACTAAAGGTAGGCCATCCTTGGCCTCACAGGGAAGGAGAACCACTAGGTGGGTTTAAGGAAAGGACATGGCTTCTTTCACTTCTGGATGTAGGGAGTGAAGAATAATAAATCAGTTGAACTCCCCAGGGGATTAAAGATATGAAACTGTTCTGGTACAAAATGCTAGAGCTGCCTTGCATCATCTCCTCCTCCACCACCTCCTCATCTTCATCTTCTTCTCCCTGTCTCTCTCTCTCTCTCTCTCCCTACCTCCTTCCCTCTATCTTTTCTTCCCTCCTTTAGAGGCACAGTACAGAGGCCACAGGCCCTGCATAAGTGTCTGCAATATTGACCAGATTGATACCGAGCCATTGGATCCAGGAAGAACCTTGACGGGATCCTTACCAGGCACCTTACACATTCTCTGTGGATACAGCATGGTTCAAGACCACACCAGCTAATCACAGACAGGCAGGCAAGATTATCCAGTACTACAGGACAGTTTGGTTGGAGAGTTCCTTAATTCACAAATCCATCTCCCTTCTTGTAGAGCTGAGGGTGACTCAACAAAATCCAATGTCCACACTGTGTTTGCATCTCTGCTCCCTGCCTTCAGCTGCTGATACTTTAGCCCCTGTAGAGTCATCCATTTTGCTGTTCTTGCTTCCTCCTGAGCAACAAGGATATGCAATGTGGCTATTTCCAGTGTTCAGGCCTTGTATGGCACATGCATTATCACATTTACTTCACAGCTTATACCAAATAAATTTGTGGTTTGTGCAGTCAAAGGTCCTGCCACTGAGCTGTCCCTCTGACGTGGGCACTTTCTTGTTCATCTGTCACAAACAGAAATCTAAAGATCAGAGAGGCTGGAGATCTGCCCTTACACAGCTCACCATCTGTCTCCGCCTTCATTCAACCTGACCCTTCTCCAGTCACCCCACTTCTGCAAATGCCACTGCCAGCAACACAGTCAAGAGCCTCCCAAACACCTGAGTCTCTTCCTCCTCCCTTCCTCCAGCCAGCCCACCCACTCTCTCCTCCATAGTCACTTCTCCAGTCTGTCCTAAGCATCCTGGACCGAGCCAACATCACTCACATCCACAAAGGCATCTTGCTTCCACTCTTTGAACACATTCTGCTCCCAAACAACCAGAAACTAAAGAAAGCCTTGTCACTCCCCTACTTAAACCCGCCTAATGGTTCCCCTGCCCTTAAACTAACATCTTCCTCCTTCCCTGTGAGACAAAGGAGGGCTTGGCTTCCATGGCCTTTTAATCATTTTCCTGCTGCATTATCTGAGACATGTGCAACTTCCCCTCAGTTTCCTCCACTGTTAGGTCCATCTCAATTTAAGCACATAGGCTGTTTAATCACTTCCCAGACCTTCACACAGTCTGTAGTTATGTGAGTACTTTCTTTGTGGGGGGAAGGATGAAGTTGGGGGTGCCTACCCATCGGAGCATCAGCCATCTTAGCTGTCAGAGTCACCTTGTTATCTTCCACATAGCAGGTGGCCAGAGCAGACGAAGCAATTGATAAGGACTCACCACAGGTATTAAAAACTCTGTCTTTTGCCTGTCCCCCTTTCTTCTGGCCACGTGTGGTAGTTTGAATGATAATGGGCCCCATAGGTTCATAGATTTGAATACTTGGTCCTCAGTTGGTAGAACTGTTGAGGAGGGATTAGGAGGTGTGGCCTTGTTGGAGGAGGTGGGTCACTGGGGGCAGGTTTGGAGACTTCAGTAACCTCATGCTTGTGGTTCAAGATGTGAGCCCTCAGCTACTCCAGCCACCCGACACCTACTACCCCCCCTCCACCATCATGTTGTCTTATCCCTTTGGAACTGTAAGTCCAAAATAAACAACTCCTATAGTTGCCTTGATCATCTCATCACAACAAGGGACCATAATAACAAAGGCACCACGCTTTCTCTCTCACAGCTCCTCCTTTTGCTGTGCTGATAGCGGGAAGTATTTATTCACACCTGAATCGCCGCCAGCATCTCACTACAAAAGAAAACCTGTTGTCTGTCCCACCCAGAATCCTCCAATCCAGAAACGATTGTGTTTTCATGTTTCCTGGTGGGACAGAACTGCTGTATTTCTTTATGGCTTGCAGGTGAGAAATAAATGATTCCCCCCCTCAGCAGGACTGCCTTGTTCAGCCCCAAACAAACCAGAAGAACGAGAGAAGGGAGTAGGTGTGTGTTTCTCATTGCTTTCAACTTGTTAGTGCAATTGCAGCTTGATTTCCAAGGCTTGCCTTCTCAGCTGAAAAATAACCAGGGTTGCTCCTATAGTAGGATCAGCATTCAAATGATTTTGAAAACTAAAAAGAAAAGATATACGTGGGCTTGTTCTTAGCTAATAGGCTTCCTTTATTTTCTATTTCCAGCAGAAGGGAATTCCCCCCCCTCAAAAAAAAATAGGAGAATTCCTATGAGGAACTCAACTCACAGGACTCGGCAGAAACTGGGCATTTTAGTGTCCTCACGATCAACGTGAAAATCCATGCCGATATTTACAGATCTTGCCAAGGGAAAACAAACCTGCCTTAGAAACAATGTTTATAATTACAATCATAGATGCTATCAGTTCCTCAGAGGGAGTGCAAATGGATTCTATCATTCCAAATTAGACTCACTCCATTGTGTTGAAATTAATATAGAAAATAATAGTGAATGCTAAATTGCAAATAATTGATATTGACACAATGAAAAATGCACGCTTTCATTTTTGAATTGGGGGGAAAGTCTTGTCTGCGTGTGTCACTATGTGTCATGATCAGTGTCCTCCATGCATGGCATCCTAGTATGTTGATTAAGAAGAAGACAAATGTTAGCGGGATATCCCAGGGCCAGCAAGCTGTCCTTTAATCTAAAAAAAAAAAAAAAAGCAAAAACTGTATTTAACTAACAAAATAGCATTTAAAAATAAATGATTTCCTATTTACACAGCATGAAGTAGTACCATTAAACAGAGAAAAGGAGGCCTTTTTGTGCTCTGTAATCTAGCCTGGGGGGTTGACAAACACTGTCCACTGGCTTTATAAAAACTAAAATTGTGTTTAAAACAGCAACCCTCATTTTCTTTGTTTTTTTAGAGCTCAACATCAAGCCCAGAGCCTTGCGCACACTAAAAAAGCACTCTACCACTGAGCTATATGACCGGCCAGCCTGTTTACTTACTGGTGATGCCTACTTTCATGTCTTAAAGGCCAATTGAGACAGAGACCATGCAGTCTGCAAAGCCTGAGACTTTTGCTACTTGATCCTTTAAGGAAAGGTCTGCTTAGGTGGGCAGTGGTGGCGCACGCCTTTAATCCCAGCACTCAGGAGGCAGACGCAGGTGGATCTCTGTGAGTTTGAGGTCAGCCTGGTGTACAAGAGCTAGTTCCAGGACAGGCACCAAAGCTAAAGAGAAACCCTGTCTCAAAAAAAAAAAAAAAATAAAAGAGAGAAAGGAAGGAAGGAAGGAAGGA